>NC_081369.1:50064673-50369256 GCF_030684315.1 Stegostoma tigrinum
ACTGAGTTTCAGGGAGAGACAAGTCAGGAGGCCCCGGCACAGTAAGTGAACATCAGGCTCCAATATTAGTCTGGGGCTTGAGCATGGTCAGTCAAATGATTTGGGTAGTTACAGCCAGGGAGTTGACCATTGCAGTCTAGGAAGTGGGTCATGGCCGAGAGTGCAACCAGATTGGGGAGTCACAGGAATACAATCAGGGAGCTGCAAAGGTCACCGGGGCAGGCCATGGTCACCCTGGAGGTGTCCATACACTAAACATCACAATGGGTTATCATGAGGCCAGTGCTGTAGGAGAGAGACCGGGAAGCGTAATAGTGAGGGTTGGAGTCAGATGCCTAGGATGTGGGTCATAACAATACTGAAGGGGGCAACTCAGAATTGAGAAGGGGGAGAATATGGTCCAGCATGGGAAGGTGAGGGGCGATCGATGAGAAGCAGCACCCTGGCTTCCAGTAAGGCACGGTGCACCATCCTACCTGCTATGTGCACTACCTGTTATGCCTGGGGTTTGGGGGCATGATGGTGTGGGTGGGGGGGGGGGGGGTTAATGCAGACTCAAGTAGATAGGTTGAGTGGGGACTTGGGGAAATGAGAAGCTTATGGGGTTGATAAGAAGAGCTGCCAGGAAGGGGATATTTACACTTGAGGGAAATGAGAGAGACTCTCACAAGTATCACCCACAGGGCATGACATGTCTCATATTTCCTGGGCACAGACATAAGTACGGGTTATCTGCAGTAGCAGAAGTTATGTTAATGCATCCGGTTAGGTCCTAAACACTGGTGTCAATAAAAGAGATGTCAGACAACATTGCATTGCACACATACAAAGACCAGACTGTTTAACTGTCACCAGAATCAAATCATTTTACCATCTAATCATAATTAAGGTTATGTTTCTCCAGATATTGTATTTACTTTAAAGTTTAATGTCAGAGACTGTTGCTGTCTGGTTGCTTGATTCCTGCTTAGAATATATTTCGAAGTAATAGACGTGGTATTTGTGCCACTTTCAGTCATGTATAATCTTTCACCTTTTACGCCTGTGAACACCAATGTTCCACCCAACAGTGCTGTTGCCCATAAATGCAGCCTTTTCAAAAAATCGAAGTACTAGCACTTCCAGCATCTTTCATAATGTCACGACATCCCAATTCACTCTACAGCTAATGATGCACCTTAGAATATAGTTGCTGCTGGAAGTGTAGGAAATTCAGAAGCCAACTTATGCACAGATCCCACAAATGGCAAATTGGTAAATACCAGATTATTGACTTTTTTTTGGAAGATGTTAAATATGAGAAGGGACATTGGGAGAACTCCTTTGCTCTTTGTCAAAGTAGTGTCAAGGTAACTTTCTCATTCAGCTGAGACATTAGTTTAAGGTTTCATCTGAAAGGCATGTTTTCTATCATATGTTTTTTTTAAAAAGCACCTCAATGGAAAGAAATTTTTGACTTGAGAAGTGGAACATTTTCTATTTTTGCTTTTGACGAGTTACGAATTACTGTACATTCCACCTGTTTACTTTAGGGAATTAGGCCTTTGAAAATGTAACTCTGGGGCCAAATGTCTACAAAGGATTTCATTTGTGATGAATGGGGCAAGCATTGGTCGGAATTCTTTGACAGCCCCAATGACTACCAACTCAATGTATGCTAATTTTTCCTTTCCTTCGGTGGAAAGGTTTTGTGGAGCCAAACAGTAGGAATGTTTGTCTTCCTGCAGGGAGGTATCAGAGGACAATTGGCAAGCTGTTCATTTCATTGAGCTGCCTGGGGAAGGACAACTGGTTTGAGGATGTACTCTGTTGAAAACTGAACAAGCTCAAAATCTACCTCAATAGGGTTGGAGACAAATTTTCCCAAAGTAGCTTTCCCTGCCTTGCCATTTCCACTTTTGCCTATCCCTTCTCTTTGGGCACTATATTAGCAAGGTATGTGTGAGTGGAAGTGATGATGGAATAGTAACAGCAGAAAGAGGTGTCTGGTCATATTACTCCAGTCATCATCAGTGTTGAGTAGGCTTGACTGACCAGCTAGTCTTTTGCTAGCTATATTTTTCAAGTGTTCATATGTAGTCAGGCATCACTCTTTGATCTTGTGCAGCGAGTATTAAAATACAGATTAAAGAACTCTACATTGCTCTGTTACTTGTCTCCAGTCTATTGTGCAATTTAACATTTCCATTTTCCACATCTAATATCCTGATGACCTTTCAGTGAAGTTTTCTAATTACAGCAAATTAGTTTCGAATTATGGTCAGGTTCACACTGATTTCACATCCGTTGGGAACTGATTGAAAATGTCCAGCTTAATTTCACTTAAGAAAATGGCAAACTCAAAGTTCCAAATGACTTAAATGCAATGAGCTCCAATGTCCATTTAACCATGGTAATTTAATATTATTTCAGGAACTCTGAAAACAAAGTCTTTTGCTTAATGAGAGATGGCTGTTAACTGATCCAGAGAATTTTGTAGCCCTCATTATTAGAGACCACATGACTTAGGAAATTAGATGTGCCAATATTTAAAACTCCTGTCATAACAAAATATTTTGATTTTAAAATATATTTCCAGTTATGATGCAACCGAATTGCTGTAACTGTTAATTCTCATGCCAGAATCATACTAACAGAACTTCTCACAGCAAAAGGTATTTATGACTTGCAAGGGAATTAGTGTAGAGAGTAATGAAGATACTGAGGAGTAAAGAAAGAATTTGCAATTATATAGCTTTTTCAACAATCTCAAGACCTGACCAGTGGAGTGCTTTTTCATATGTAGTACTTTTGTAATGCAGTTGTCAATTTTCACACAGTAAGCTCCCACTGACAGCAACGTGATATTAAGCAGGTCATTTTGAAAACTGTTGAAAATTGAAGAATCAATATTGAGGGGACACCTCAGACAATGGCTGTCCTCTTCTTTGTGATAGTGACATGAGAATTTTTATATCCACCTGACAGGGTAGATATGACATCGGTGTAATGTCTCATTTGGAAGGCAGTATCATCAACAAGACAGACTGTCATTGTATTGATGTTAGTGTAGATGTTTGAACCCAAGCTTCTCAAACATTTTTAATGGAGCAGAAAGATCAAGAGAATAAGAGTCCGACTGCCAAAATGTAGAAAAACATTTGCTTAATGTCAGCTTGGATTCTTAATGAAATCCATTTTGCATTATCTATGAAGTGAAATCTTACACTAAGAAAAAAAACACAGCCATGTTTCTCGACTTGCAGCGAAGAAGTCTTGGTTCTGCTGAAATTCCCAACTTCTGAGTGCAGAAGGAATATATTGTCTGCACACCAAAAGATCTGAAGTATATGGCTTAGATTTTCTGAGGCCAGGTAATTGTTTCTGAAGAGTAGATGGGAGTTATGTGTGGGGACCCTGAGGAATTCCCATCATAACCGTCTCTGAAAGAATTAGCCAGCAAGACGAAAATTTCTTCGGTTAATTCCTGTAGTCCTGGAACCCTGAGAAAATTTAAATCTTTGAATTTGGAGAGTTCCACTGCCATTAAATACGTTGTTACTCAGGAAAGGTTAAACTAGTAAAAGTCAAGTCTAACTCTTGAGTAACTATTCAACTAATCCCCCAACTCACCTTACACATCCCCAACTATACCTCCCTAGACTCCTTATAGTCCCAAACACTGAGCCAGCAACTAGCATCTACACCTGGTACCCCAATTCTTCCCCAAGATCTGATACACTCTCTTCACTCACAGGATTGAAACCCCCTTCCCTGCCACTAGACTAGGCATTTCCCAACTCTGGTCCCAACCCCTGGGGATCCAGCAATGTCCTTCCTCTGCTGTTAAACCTGACCCCCCATCCCACCACCAGGGGACGCAATCCACCCCTAGCCACCCACATCCGAGGACATAAATTAACTGCCCTATTCCATTGCCAGACTGATAGGCTCACAGGGAAAAATCATATAACATTCTGAATGATGTGGGCTATAGTGAGAATAGTGGCAGAAATGCATGAGATGCTCATGGAGGTCCATCTCAATGTTGGGAACAAGTTGTTGCATCTTTTAAATAGGCTCAGGATTTATGGCCAGATTTAGTTTGCAAATTCTACTGCACCAGAACTATATTTTAAGTAGAACTATATGTAGTACTCCAGTTGAGGCATAGATGGTGTTTTGTACAGTTCCTGCATAGCGTTCTTACTCATGTGTTCGATGCCTTGGCTAATAAAGGTAAGTATCTCATATACCTTCTGAGCAATCTTATCCTCCTGCCCTACTACCATCAGTGATGTGTGGATATGTGCGCCAAAGTCCCTCTAACTTCAGTACTTCCTAGCCTTCTACCTTTCATTGTGTAATCCTTTGCATTGTCAGTCCTCCCCAAGTGTATAACTTCACACTTTGCTAGGTTGAAATTCATTTGCATTTCCACTGCACTCCCACCTCACCAATTTATTGATATTGTCTTGTGTTTTACAGCTACCTCCTCAAGATTAACTATCCAATCAATATTCATGTCAGCCTTGAGCTTCTTGATCATACTCCCTACATTTAAGCTCAAATCATTAATGTCAATCACAAACAGCAAGGGCCCCAACACCGAGCCCTGTGGAACATTTATTCTACTTGCCTGTACTTTCTCATACAGTGGTTTAGTTTCCAAATTTCTTGTCTAAGATCCCATCTGTACTTTAAACACTCGCCTAGGGACTCTGCCTTAGTGAGCTGTCTGCATGTGCCATAAGTTTATCTTTTTTTCTTAACCCTAACCTTTATGTCCCCTGACAACCAGGGTTCTCCAGCCTTGTTCTCACTCTTTGTCTTTGCAGGAAACATATTTGCCTTGTCCTTTTGCTATTTCCTCCTTGAATTCCTTCCACTGTTCCAACACAGTTTCAATTACAGATGTGAGAGCAGAAGTGGGCCACTTAGCCCACTGAATCTGCAAGTAGTTGCTTCTAGTCCACGTGGGCAAATTTGTATCTAATCGTAAAATTAGATTTTCCACAGTTTATAACTTTTATTCCCAGCCTGTCCATATTCTTTTCTGTAACTGTCTTTAATTGAATTGAGATATGGTCAACATTTCCAAAATGCTCCCTTACTGATAAGTATTCCACCTGCCCAGAATCATTTCCAAACATTTGGTTAAAGTCTGCGTCCTTTTTTATTTAGCTTTCTAAATACTGGTTAAAAATTGTCCTGGATGTAACTTAAAAATTCTTTTTCCTCCTTTCCTTGTGCACTAAAACTAATCCAGTTCATACTGAGTTGTTGAAATCCCTTACCATTACTGCCTTGTTATTTTTACACTTTCCTGAAATGTAATTACACGTTTGATCCTCTATCTCTCCTTCGCTGTTTAGGTCCTGTTGTAGACAACCAACAGAATGTTTGCCTGTTTTACTTATCTGACACCCAACTCCAACAAAACTTCCCATCTGCTGCAACACTCAATACCACACCCTGCAACTGGCACAGGATCTAGCAATATTCCATGATCCTCCAGGGACTCAACACCATGTGTTCCTAATCTTTCCTACTCTCCACTCACTGGACCTAATAACTCTCATCCACACCAACCACCCAGAGCATTACATCACTTACTTTGTGCCCACTTACCACTTTGTGCCCTGGCATCCTGTCCCATAAGACCCTAATTCCTGATATCCAAACTCACTGAAGTCCTACTGCGTACCCACTTGGCACCCTACTTACTTTTCATCCTACCCTCTGCCTACCTAGTAGCCTTACCTATTATCCATTTGGCATCCCACCCAACCCAGCACCTAAGCTTCAAACTTAATTTACCTGCTAATCCTTTCACGGCAGCTGTCAAAGTAACTGTCTGACAGTTTCATTAGAAACCCTAAGGACATCCAACATTATGTTGTTTGTGACAATCTCACCACTAAATATAATACATTTGGAACACACTCAGGAACTCAAAGCAGGGCAGTCATGAGGAGCTGTATTCAATTCAACCCCAATCTATAATCTCATTGCCCAATATGTCCCTCCCCCAACCATCAGCACCAAACTAATAAATCAATTGTGGTTCAATGGAAGGTGTACCATACCAACAGTAGCATCTGATACATATTTAAGATGAGATGCCTACCAGTAAAGGGATAGCACAGGACTAACTATCTTCCAAACAACAAAGACAGTCTATTATTAATAAGATGAAGCAACTACGTAATTGAAGCAATGCCACATCCAATTATGAACAGCGATGGACAATTAAACAACTACGTGGAGGATGAAATTGCATGAGCATCCCTATATTCAAGGATGGGTGAGCCCTGCATATTGGTGCAGAAGACAAGACTGACAGATTTGCAAGCTCCTTCCATATATGCCCAATGGATGATCAATCTCAACCTCATTCTGATTTTTACAGCATCACAGATGCCAACCTTTTTCTTCTATGGGCAAGAATTTCTTCCATTGTAAAACTGGATGATAAACTAAGCATGCACAGAGAGATTAGTGAGAATATCTCCAACTCTAAATGCTGCCCTTGTATGAGACAAGGAAAGATTGTGACCTTTACAATTCTTAGCCGCCTGAACGTGGACTCTATCACTGTTAGATATCAAGAAACAACTGAAGGTACTGGATTTTGCAAAGAGTTTGGGTTCAGGTAACATTCCTGTAATAATACTGACAACTTATGTTGCAGAACTTGCTGCACATCCTAGCCATATTAATTTATTACATGTCTAACACAGGCATCTGTGTGGCAATATGGAAAATAGCCCACTTATGTCTTTCTCAAAAAATATCTGGCCATGTTATGGATTGTTGCTTCCTGACCTCGTCACTTGGAAATACCCTTATATCCTGGTCGATTTTCAGATTGACGTCTCGATGGATAGATTGTGAATACAATACTCTTTGGGATAAGACTTTTTCCACCCATTTCATAGGAACATAAAAGAGAGGAGGCCATTTGGCTCTTCAAGCCTGGTCTGCCATTCAGCTTGGGAAACCTTCACTGCACTCCCTCGAGAGCAAGAGCATCTTTCCTCGGAAAAGGAGAGGAAAACTGTGCATAATATTCTAAATGTGGCCTCACCAAGGCCCTGTACAACTGCTACAACACATCCCTCCTCCTGCATGCTTACCTTCAGTGACTGGTGCACAACGATACCCAGGTCCCGCTGCACATTCCCTTTTCCCAATTTACAGCTATTCAGGTAGTAATTTGCCATCTTAATTTTGCTTCCAAATTGAATAACCTCACATTTATCCAAAGTACACTGCCTCTGCCATTGAATTGCCACCCATCTTGTCAAGATCATGCTGAAGGATCTCTGCATCCTCATCACAGTTCACCCTCCACCCAACTTGGTATCATCTGCAAATGTGGAGTTGTCACATTATGTTACCTCATCCAAGTCAATAACATAAATTATAAATGGCTGCGGTCCCAGCTTCTATCCCTGTGGCATCCTACTAATTGCAGCCTGCCAATTTGAAAAGGACCCACTAATTCCTACTCCTTATTTCCTCTCTGGAACCAGTTCTCTATTCATCTCAATACCATTCCCCCAATGGCATGCGGTTTTATCTTGCGCAATAATCTCTTATGTGGGACTTTGTCAAACACTTTTTGAAAGTCCAAATATACTACATCAACTAGACCCCCTTACCAACTCTATTGGTTACATCTTCATAGAATTCCAACACCTTTGTCAAGCATGATTTCCCCTTCATAATCCATGCTGACTCTGTCTTATCCTGATTTCCCATAAGCCTTTGGAGTCCCTGAATATTTGTGATTGACAGAAATGTCCCTTTGGCTTATGTCTTCTCCAGGCTTACCATATCAGCTATTTTATTGACTTTTAGATTTGCATACTCATCAGTGAGTTTGAACTCGGCATCCTGTAACTTTCTCAAGACTCCTTTTACCCTGTCATCATATTATATTTCAATGGACCACTGGATAAGAATGTTATCCATGTGGCAGATGATGCCACGTTGTACATTGGACATTGTATGCTGGTACAATCTCAGGCACAAAGGTCCATCTCAGGTGAGACCAAAGAGCCGGAGATTGAAACAATAATGATGATTGTGATTAACCATTTGGATTTCTTGGCTAACTTGACAAAGAGTGTGCTGCTTGCAAATTTAGTTAGACTTTCATCCACAGATACCATTAGACATAACTGTTAGCCTACTGCAATGTCAAATGTATATAGTTGAAACAAATTTGAATGCATCCATCTAGTTTGGGAAGTAGTACCAAGCAGTGTTGTTCTGTCACTTTCAGAGCACCATATTTTTGAGGATGACATTAAGTGCTGTTTACATCTTGGCTTTAGTGGGTGTGGGACTTTCTTGGAGTGATGGATTTAGCATTTGTAATGCGATATTGCACAATTCAGATTGTCCAGGCCTTTAAACAACTTTGGGAATATTCATTGGAAATAATTTGCTGGTTCCTGCCTTATAACTGCGTCCACATTGAGGATGAATTTCAAACCAGGCTCACTTGATCAGCGGGGAACATGGCTGATTGTGGAAAAAAAATCAGAGTTTCAATAATTTATTTGTTTTTGTGTATTAAGTTTGCCTGAAGACGACCTTCTGCTTTGAACTATTTGGCCTGGTGTTTGATTGGGTTTGCCTTGAAGTTATTCGCTCACTGCACTACCCTGCCAATGGGATCCTCTCCAGTTTCTTGCCCCTCTTCTGCAGTCAGTTTGTTGGACTGATCTCATCCCTCATCCACTGCACTGTGCTGACGGTAAGCTTCATTTTGGGCACTGATTTTCCACTTGCCTCCAGTGCTGTGGGTCTTGTCATTACTTGCCATCGCATAGTAAAAGCAGATCTGTGCTCAGTTTTGTGACTATTAATAAGCTGTATTTAATGCAACTTTTTGAAAGGGATGGTAAGAGAGAAAATGTCAGGATGCTTAATGACCCACGTCACAGTTCCATGTGATCTGACATCACTATGGTATATGTGCTTGGATGTACATGCTTAGTAACTATTCATAGTTTAAAAGTATAATTAATTCTTTAGTCCACTCCTTCCAAATCACACAACATTCTGATTCGGAACTATAGCACCGTTAACTTATTGTTTTAGAGAAAAGCCCTGGAATTCTTTTCCTAACAGCTCAATGAGTGTACCTACAGAACACGGACTGTAACTATTGAAGAAGAGGGCTCATCACAACCTTCTTAAAGGCATTTGGGCAATAAATTCCAGATTTGCAAGTGATGTTTACATCACGAAAGAAATGAGTATTGCAAAAATGAAATATAAACTTAGGATGTGCTGGAGTACTTTACCAGTTAAAAAGCACTTTTATGTATCAACAATTTGACTGCAACTCTTAAAAACAGTTTACATGCAACTCATTCCCACCAACAGTAACAAGATAAATGGGCAGAAAACCTGTTTTTCTGCTTGTGTTTTTTGAAATATTACAGTAGGGTAAGACAGCTTTGTTTTGAGTGGCATGTTTGAATTTTTCATATCCCAACTGAATTAAATTATCTTTATTGTCACATGTACTCACATGAGCACAGTAAAAGGTTTACAACTGAAGGGCCTAACAGTACTCCTTGTTTAAAATTCCTCTCAAATGACCAGAAATTCTAGAATGCCCTGCTCCGGCGAGGTGTCAGCATCTCAGGCAGTGGGACTTCTGATTTAAAGGGAAGCATGTTACCACCTATTCCCAGTTCCTTGAAAATGCTGTCAATTTGTTATTCATTTCTCACCAGAAAATGTGTGGTTTAGTGAGAACTGAAAAATCCATTACTTGTGACAATAATATGAACTTGGCTTGCAGTGACATTCTATAATGGTGCTTTGCTAACAGATGGCCCTACTTTTCTTCCTCTCAACATCTAAAGAATTACATTTGATTAGAAGTAGGAACAGGAGCTTGTCAGTCAGATTGTGGGTCAGCAGCAGTATTGTTACATTGAAGTGATTTCAAATGCAGGCGCTGCATAGTTTTTTTTATTGTTAATTGTTGTGTTTTGCTATGTTGTCAAATAGTGGATGGAAAAAAATAGTGCCTCTGACATTGCTGATACCACTCCTACACATTTTAGAACAGCCCAGTAAATGTCAGCACAGAGCTCATCAAGAATTTAAGTTTTGGAAAAACAAATCTCATCATGCTGTTAACACAACACTTATCCATAACAAATATCCATTGTGTTGAAGACAACATGGTCATTAAAATGTGCATTGCATTCATTTTCATTCTCTTAAAAAAAAAGGAACACTTTGTTCTTATTAGCTCCCAGCAGGTTGTTTTACAGCTGGGTCCCTAACCAATATTTTTCAGCCAGCTTCCTGAACTTACTGACAGAACTGTCTGGACACCATTGGCTTACATTCCTGAGAATCTTTGCTCTTATTTGAGTTATTGAGCTGAATTTCAAACAAACACAGACGGACCACCAGAATTCTGAACTCAACATGGGACTGGCTCCACACACCTTGGAGATACTCCCACAATTTGGTTTTGGGTATTACAGCAGATATAGCACAAGAGATTTGTCAATCATGTTTTCCATCCACATCCCCAATGACATTCCAGGTCATACCCACTGGTGCAGCCACATTTCAAAAACTACGGAGAATCAGTAATAAATTCCTTATTGCGAACCAGCCCTTCAAGAATCAGGCACATAGAATTTAAGTCACATAATATTAGCAGTACATACTAATTTCCAGCATCTATACAGTGCTGGCGCCTTTGCTTATATTCTGCAAGTCTTGAAACTGTGCACCAAACCTCAAAACATATATGATATTCCATCACACCCCCACCCTCACATCCCTTCCTTGCTTGTTAAGTCAAATATGATACCAACCAGTTTCTACGCTGTCCTCCAGGGCTATCATTTTCCTCTTTATGAAATTAAGTGATGGAAATCTATTTATATTAATGTATTTAAGAGAATGCAACTCATGCAAGGGGTTGGTAGTAGAATGGTAATGATGCTAAACTAGTAATCCAGAGGGGCTGGACCACGCATCAATTAAAATTAATTCATTAATTTAGTTGGAATAAAAGCAACACGTTGACACATAGCAATAATTGGCACTGTTAATATTCCGCAAACAGAAATAGGAAGAATAACCAATTTATTTGTTTTACATTTGCTGAACTGGAACAATGCAGATGAGGGCACCTACTGATCTATTTCAGAAAGTTATGATAAACTTGAAGTTCTAGATTTTTGTAGACTGTCTCAAGAGTATTTTAAAGTTGATGGGCGGGGCCCAATTTTAGGCTTCCCTCCACAATTCCACTGACTCCTTTGCAGTGGTAGATGCCTCCTAGCCCCCTGCAATTTTCATGTATTTGGAATAGCTTCTACATGATATGTAGCCATTGCTCATCAGAGAAGGTAGGAAGTAAGGAGTAATAGTGGAAGGATGCTTCTCAGACTGGAGGCCTGTAACTAGTGTCATGGCTTGGGGGCCAATGTTGGACCCATTGCTGTTTGTTATTTATATATGAATGATTTGAATGAGAATGTACAAGGCATGATTAGTAAGTTTGCAGATGTCACTAAAATAGATGGCATTGTGGACAGTGAGGAAGCTTACCAGAAGTTGTAGATGGATCTTGATCAGCTGGGAAAGTGGACCGTGAAATGGCAAATGTAGTTTAATATAGATAAGGGTGAGGTGTTGCATTTTGGATAGTGCATTCAAGGGAGGAGTTTCATAGTGACTGGTAGGGTGTTAAGGAGTAAAGTGGAACTGAGGGACCTTGGAGTTCAAGTGCATAGTTCTCTGAAAGTGGAGCCATGGTCATATAGGGCAGTGAAGAAGGCTTTTGGCACACTGGTCTTCAAGCAGGGCAATGAGTATAGAAGTTGGGAAGTTATGTTGCAGTCATACAGGACATTGGTGAGGCTGCACTTGGAGTATTATGTTCACTTTTGGTCACCTTGCTATAGGAAGGATGTTATTAAACTGGAAAGAGTTCAGAAGAAATTTACAAGGATATTGCCGGGACTCAAGGTTCTGTGTTATAGGGAAAGGTTGGGCAAGCTAGGAGTTTTTCTTTAGAGCATCAGAGACTGAGGAGGGGCCTTATAGAAGTGTATTAGATCGTGAGACGCATGGGTTGGGTGAATGCACTCAGTCTTTTTCCCAGGATTGGGGAATTAAGGGCTAGAGGGCAGCAGCTTAAGATAAGAGGAGAAAGGATGCCTTAGAACCTGAGGGATAACTTCTTTACATAGAGGGTGGTATGAATATGGAATGAGCTGCCAGTGGAAGTGGTTGAGGTGGGTACATTAACAACAATTAAAAGGCATTCGGATGAATGCATGGATAAGAAATGCCTAGGGGGATATGGGCCAAGTGCAGGGAAATGGTGTTAGCAAGGGCATTTTGGTCGGCATGGACTAGTTTCGGCTGACAGGCCTGCCTCTGTGCTGTAGGACTCCATGACTCTACGTCATGAACCGTAATCTGAACTTGGAAGTATGTTAAAAGGTCTCACTTTAAAGAGGTCCTACCCATGACAACCCTCTCCTCAGGCATATTCTGTGTTCTGGTGCCCCCTCCATATGAAGTCAGAGGTCACACAACACCAAGTTATAGTCCAACAAGCTGTTTGAAATCAGAAGCGTTCGGACCACTGCCTCTTCACTGGGCTTCAACTGATGAAGGTACAGCACTCCGAAAGTTTGTGATTTCAAATAAACCTTTTGGACTATAACCTGGTATCGTGTGCCTTCTGACATTGTCCATGCCAGTCCAATAATGGCACCTTCGCATCATGGCCCTCCGCGTGATTGCATGTCTCCAATCTAGTTTCCATGGCCTTTCATACTCTCCCTGTTAACTCAGTGACCCCATACGTCCATCCATCAAGTATACGTTATATGCAGATAAAAAAACCCTCTTGAAACGATGACGTGCATAAAACTGCTCAGAAAAAAAGTCACTTTTTTTTGAAAGATGGCTTTTGCTCCTAAATCCCCATAAAAATGTTAGACAGACCATTAACAGTATCAAAATTAGGTACTTCAATCACTTTATATCTTAGTCTTGTGCAAAAAAGAGGCAATAACAAAAGACAACACCGAAAAAAAAATACGGTACACCATTTAACGACAACAATTAAGCAAAATCAGTTTTTTGCTCCATCTGTCCAAACAGGGCTCCTTCTCGAGGCATGGCTCTCACCATGCATAGTGAGGATATTTGCTTTGGGGAAAGAATCTCTTTCAGGAGGATTAGCTAACCTTACACATGTATGAGTCATGTCTTTTAAATAGTCCACCTCAGTGCTCAATTGCCCCAACTTACTTCTGGAGCCTTCCTCCCCACATCAGACCCAGACACCATTGCCCACCACCGGTGGAGCAAACAATTGCCAGTTTTTCCATGACAAGGTCTGATTGACTTGAACTACCTGCTTCAACAGTGACATCTGGACTATAATTTTCGATGGCTTGGACAGAACTACAGCTTAATATCTTATCAAAAAGGATCCCACATCCTATGATGCAGCGGCCTCTTAGTACTGCTAGACTATCAATCCAGTTTTTATCCTTAAATACTTGTGTGGAGTTTGAACTCTTGATGCCAGTTAGAAATGGCTCTGAGAATATTTTGATTGTTGTCATTTTGTGATATTATGGATGTGGGTTATTCAGTTCCATATGTCAAACTAACCACCTCGCTACTGAAGTGTGTTTCTATTCGTACTCGGAGTCTAACAGCAGCTTCACCAATTTGGATCTTGCTTTAGATTCAATGACTTTGGATTAGTTTAGGCCAAATCAAATCGTACATTGCATCTAAATTCAACATAGATGTGTGCATTGTACATGCACAGCACCAATGCTCCAATGATCAATTTAACTGTGAGAAGGGTGTTACACCAGGGAGGGAGGTGCTACACCAGGCAGGAAGGCTGCAGCACCAGGCAGGAAGGCTGCGACACCAGGCTAAGAGGTGCTATACCAGGCTAGGAGGTGTTACAACAGTCAGGGAGGCTGCTACATCAGGCAGGGAGGCTGCTACACTAGGCAGGGAGGCTGCTACACCAGGATAGGGAGGCTGCTACACCAGGATAGGAGGTGCTACACAAGGCAGGGAAGCCGCTATGCCAGGCAGGGAGATGCTACACCAGGCTAGGAGTGCTACACCAGGCAGGAAGGTCCTACACCAGCCAGGGAGGCACTATACCAGGCAGGGAGGCGCTACACCAGGCAGGGAGGTGCTACACCAGGTTGGGAGGTGCTACACCAGGCTAGGAGGTGCTACAGCAGGCAGGGAGGACACTACACTAAGCTAGGAGGGCACTACACCAGGGTAGGAGGGCACTAACCAGGCAGGGAGGGGCTACACCAAGCAGGGAGGTGCTACACCAGGCAAAGAGGGCACCACACCAGGCAAGGAGGCTGCTACACCAGGCTAAGAGTGCTACACCAGGCAGGAAGGTCCTACACCAGGCAGGGAGGCACTATACCAGGCAGGAGGTGCTACACCAGACAGGGAGGTGCTACACCAGGTTGGGAGGTGCTACACCAGGCTAGGAGGTGCTACAGCAGGCAGGACACTAAGCTAGGAGGGCACTACACCAGGGTAGGAGGGCACTATGCCAGGCACAGAGGGCACTATGCCAAGCACAGAGGGCACTACGTCAGGCACAGAGGGCACTACACCGGGCATGGAGGGCACTATGCCAGGCACAGAGGGCACTACACCAGGCATGGAGGGCACTACACCATGCTGGGAGGGCAGTACACCAGACTGGGCGGCCACTAAACTAGGCAGGGAGGCCGTCATGAGAGGTCACCACAAAAGCCAGGAGGCCGCCAGGCCATGCCAGGAGTCTGCCCTGGGACGCTAGGAGTTGACCAGAGGCTGGCTGTTATCGGAGACTGGGAGAGAAGAAGAAAAAGAAACATCAAGAGGGAGAATAAAAAAGAAGAAACAAAGAAGAACAAGCAGACCAGACGAGCTATGGCTGAAGGGTTCTGCTCAGCCACCTTCTTGGACTGGAATGCTGTATGGTGTAGGTACCCCACAATGTTGTTAAGGGGGAGTCCCAAGATTTTGACTGAGTGACACTAAAGGAATGGGAATACGTTTTCAAATCAGGCTGGTTGGATGCAATGAGAGAAATTGCCATGTGGTGTTTCAATCTGTCTGCTGCCCTCGTCCTTCTGTATGATCACGGTCATGGGTTTGGAAGATGCTTTTGAAAAGCCAAACTGAATTTCAGCAGTACATCTTGTAGCTGGTACATACTGTTGCTTTTGAGCATCGGTAGTGGAGGGAATGAATATTTTGAATCAAATTTGTGCCAATCTCGTACTGATGGTGTCAAGCTTTTTGAGTTTTGTTGGAGATGCACACGTCCAGGCCAAGGGTAAGTATCTCATTATACTCTTGACGTGTGTGTGCGTGTGAATGGTGAACCGAGTTTGGGAAGCCAGGAAGTCTGCTGCAGAATCCCTAGCCTCTGAACTGCTCTTATGGGCACAGATTTATATGGCAATTTCAGTTCAATTTCTGATCAATGGCAACACCCTGGAAAATAATATTGGGGGATTCAGCAATAATAATTATATCAAATGTCATGGGGTGATGGTTAGATTCTCTTTTGTTGGAGTCAGTGATTTCCTGGGATTCTAGGGAATGAAATATCCACTTGTCAGGCTACATCTGTATCAGTATCTGATGGGACTTTTTTTTTCCTCCATAGAATCCCTACAGTGTGGAAACAGGCCCTTTGGCCCAAACAAGTCCACACTGACCCTCAGGGCATCCTACCCAGACCCAACCCCCTATAACCCACCTAATCTACACACCCCTGAACACTACAGGCAATTTAGCATGGCCAATCCACCTAGACTGCACAGCTTTGGACTTTGGGAGGAAACCGCAGCACCTGGAGGAAACCCACGCAGACATGGGGAGAACGTGCAAACTCCACACAGACAGTTGCCCAAGGCTGGAATCGAACGCAGGCCCTGGTGCTGTGAGGCTGCAGCATGAACCACTGAGCCACTGTGCTGCCCACATTTTTATTCATTCATGGGATGAGAGCAACGCTGACCAGGCACCATTTATTGTCTATCCCTAATTGCCCAGAGGGCAGTTCAGAGTCAGTTGCTGTGAGTCTGGAGTCACATGGAGTCTAGAGCAGGTAAGAATGGCAGTTTCCTTCCCTGAAGGGCATTAGTAAACCCGACGGATTTTTCAAACAATCGATAATGGATTCACTGTCATATTAGATTCTTAATTCCAGCTATTTTTATTGAATTCAAGTTCCACCACCTGCCATGTCAGGATTTGAACCTGCATCCCCAGAACGTTATCCGGGTCTCTGGATTAACAGCCCAGTGATAATACCACTAGGCCATTGCCTCCCGAAATGTGAATGGTGATGAACATAGGAACAGAAGATAGGAGCAGGAGGAGGCCATTTGACTCTGCTCTGCCATCACTCACAATTATGGCTGATTGTCCAACTCAATAGCCTAATCCTGCTTTCTCCCCATAACCTTAGATCTCCTTCACCCCAAGTGCTATATCTAGCCGCCTCTTGAGTAATTCAATGTTTTGGCATCAACTACTTCCTGGGGTAATGAATTCCATAGGCTCACCACTCTTTGGGTAAAGAAATGTCTCCTCATCTCCGTCGTAAATGACCAACCCCAAATCCCCATACTGTGATCCTTGGTTCTGGACACAACCACCATCAGGAACATTCTCCCTGCATCTACCCTGTCCAGTTCAGTTAGAATTTTATAGGCCCCTATGAGATGCCTCCTCATTCATCTGAACTCCAGTGAAAACAATCCCAACCTAATCAATGTCCCCTCATACATCAGACTCACCATCCGCGGAATCAGCCTGGTAAAACTTTGCTGCACTCCCCTCGAGTGCAAGAGCATCATCCTCATAAAAGGACATCAAAACTGCACATAATGTTCCATGTGTGGTCTCACCAAGGTCCTGTACAACTGCAATGACACATCCCTGCGAAATCTCTCTCAGTGAAGGCAAACATACCTTGCGATCATCAGTCAACATCATATTTCTGACCTTATGATGGAGCGATGGTCATTGATGAAACATTTGAACATGGTCAGGCTGAAGAAATTACTCTGCGGAATTCCTACAGGGATATCCTGGAGCTTACATGACTAACCTCCAACAACCAAAACTGTATTCCTTTGTGACATGTATGATACTGCCCAGTGGAGCATTTTCTCCTTGATTTCCATTAATTTCAATTTTGCTAATGTTCATCGATGTCAAACTCAGTGAAACATCACCTCCACGTCAAGTGCTGTCTCTATTATCTCACCCCTGGAATTCAGCTATCTGACCAAAAGAAACAATTTCTCAACATCTACCCAGCGTGATGAAATCCATTTTTTCTTGTTATCTAATTTTACTACATGTGTTCTGCACTGACAACTGTGGAGAAAGTCAGCTGGAGATTTATAATGTGCAGGGAACATGATGTTACAATGGTATCTACATCTATTTCGTCTATGAACTAGGGCAGGGTTTATTGCATCACTTGGATTAGTTCAAGGGTTACTGAAAAATCAGCTTTTGTCATCAGGTGCTGTTTCAGATTGTTCATGAAAATTGTGTAAAATATTCATAAGTCCCTTGAAAATATCAGAGCTGCAAAAATATCCAGTCGAATCTATTAGGATCTGTCAAACAATGTCATATCTGTCAAAACCTGTCATGAAATATCAAGACCTCTCGAAGGATCAAGATTGTTAAGAATTATCAAACTTGTCAAAAAATGTCACAAATCAAGAAGTGATAAGTCCTGCCATGAAATTTTGGTTCATGACCTATCAGGAAGTGTCAAAACTATAGACCTGTCAAAAACTGTCAAGATATGTAAAGAAGAATTAGAAATTGTCAACTCCAGTCAAAATATATACAGTAAATGCCTGTCAAAGTATGATTTTATAAATGAGAATACTCTTCTCAATGTAATGTAGTCTGAAATACAGGAACTTCCTCAAAACAACTGCAATTTTCTCTTTTCTGCATGTGAAATTTCTGACACTTGATTATTTGACATGGCAAGTAAGGGGTGAAAGTGTGGTGAGTAGAAATAGGTACTAAGTTGTCATTGGCATATGATTAGTCATGTAGGAGCATAGATGGCATGGAGTTCTGAGGGATGATGGTGGATGGATAGGGAGCCTCAGTTGGCATTTGTGACCATGAATGGGGCATGGGGGTGAAGGGATGAATGGGGGACTGTGTGGTGTCTTCCACTTTGATTTTAATTTTCAGACACAGTGCTGGATTTTTTAAAATCTTCATTCATAGGACATGGATGTTGCTGGACAGTATTTATTCTTTTTTTACTCCTGTGTCAGCTGGCCCAGCTTTCAATCCAATCTGCACCCCTGAAAATGAGGAATGCAGGTGACCAGATTTAAAGTTTGACTTCACTGAGCCAGGAATACTTGTGTCACTGTGCACCTAAGGCAGGGATGAAAATCAGGGCCCATGTCTTTGTTTATGTAGCCTGTCACCCCAATTTCAAATTAAATGATTTGGTAACTTGTTCCACCACCTTCGCAATTCAGTGTACAAACTGTACATATTACTGCAATAGCTGGATATGCATCAGTACCAGAGTAGCCATGTTGGATATCTTAGGGGCTCAATTTGATAGGACACCTTCCTTATTATGTTTGGAGCAAGTGCTGGTACGTCCTTATTTATTTTGTTTGGCAAATGTACTTGTCTCTTGATTGTCAAAGATTAAATGCTTTGTACACTTTCCTGTGTGCAGATGTAATAGGTGGCTTCATAAAGCACCTATTTTTGATAACCAGAGGAGGATTTTAAGTGTAAAAAAATGCAATAATATTTCGATGTTGATACATCTGACCCCATCAGCCACCTTAGATTGGTGCTTTGTATTTTGCGGCTCTTAGTAGAGTGAACATTTAAAATCACATTAGTAACATTCTGTGGAAAGAACATGGAGACTTATGTTCCTTTTATAAAGGTTCAAAAGTTGTAAACTAAAACACAGGGCTCAATTTAAAGAAAATGAAAGCAAAAGCAGCCGATGGGTTAATGAAAATGGGCAAAGACTACTGAGGAGAAAGTTTCCACAAGAATCACAACTGTCTTGTTGAAATGATATTTTGGCTGAATTGTTCTGCTCTGACCTAGATCTTCTAAACAGATAAAACTTGGATCTGCCAAGACTAAAAATTTTGTATTGATTTGGTTTCAAAAGGTTACTGTGTTATCAAAGCTACTAAATTGTTTTGCCTGGCGCTGCAGCAGATGCACATTCCACAGTGGGACACTGTCCTTTGCCCTGCTGCTAAAGTGCTTTCTTTCACTTCACCACTGGCCTGCACTGATAGCAATCATGGACAGATGCATGAAAAAAACAAGAAGAAACCTGCTCACTCCCTTTCAGTATTTTCAAAGCCTCGCCTAGTCTAAAGAAATATGTGGGATTAAGAGTTCAGCTCAGTCCTTTGCTGAGTTCAGTGAAAATGTCTGTGTAAAAATAAAGTAGCATTAAGTACGTACCTCAGTGAAGTTTATATTATATAGCTGTAAAGCTGCTCCATGACATAACGTGCATGTATTTTGTTCATACTATATTCATTTGCTTCCCAGCCTTTCTGCTTTCTGAACTAAGGTCCCAAAAAATGTTGCTATGGCAATAAACATTGGTGTCGTACTTACCCTTTCTTGGGATACGTGGATCATTTTTATTTCAGCCTCACTCAGGTACCTTCCTGCTCCTTTGTCCAATACATCGATAACACCATTGGTGCTGTTTCCTGCACTTGTCCTTAACTGGGAAACATCATTAACTTTGCTTCAAATTTCCTGTCCTTCACTCACATCCACATGAGACTGTATGGTAGAAATAATCCCTCAGCAATGTTCCCCAAGTTGTTATGGTTCCAAACAGAATACTCCAAAATTATTAAGCTCCTGGATGAGAAGGCATGAGCTGTTCCCTTTATTTATTCACCTGCTTGTTGATTACTAGTAACAATGTTAATTTTAAAAGGATCCCTCCCGTTGTGGATACATTTCTCTGAGACTAGTAAGATCTGAGGAGCCAATTTAACCAGGCTCTTGAATTAATAAAAGAATGTGTTTTTCAATTACTAACTGCAAGAAAAAATAATAATTCAACATGCATGCACTCAGATTAGAAACGAGTTGTGAGTCCAACAAAGGATAAAAGTTAAAGAAAAGATTAGTGTCTGAGTTTCACAAAGAGTAAACAGTAGGATGTTACAGCTGGTATTTTGGGTGATAACAGTGATGTTGAGATGCTTGGTTTTGCAGGTCAGTTAAGAAGCCTTTGTCCTGTTTCCTTTTGCGTGTAGTTTCATTAATTTTCTGAATTCCATCAAAGGAAAACATAGAGTTCCTTTCTTTTTACCTGTACACAGGAATGACTGAGAGAATTTCTCAGCACAAACTTTCACAGCATGCACTGACCAGGGTTTTAGTGGGTTTTTTTAACCCTATTTCCCTCTATCTCTTCTTGAAAAGGAAAATCTTAAATATGTTTATTACCCACACTGTTCTCTTTTCTATTATTGTGTACCTGGCCTGAGATTATTCACACAATATTATAGATCAGTTTCCAGTACTTCAAAATTAATCTCTTAGAAGTTTCCTCGATACCCATCAGGTGTGATCTTTCTTGTGCTTCTGCTCATACCCTTCCCACTGTCATTAGTTTCTAATCCTCTAGCCTCTGTATTTAAGGAAACATCTGCTGAATGTTTTTGACCTCCACTGTGAAGGTAATGCCACTATTTAATATATCTTCCCTATCTCTTCCCTGTTCAGACTTCTAAGAGAAGTATTCCTTTCTTGAGTCCCTCTGTTCCTTAATAGCTGTTGATATCTCCTCCATTTTCCAATGCACTTTCCCAGCAAGCAGAGGAATGTAATACTTATCCTGTTACCTCTTATCTTCCTCACCTCCAAGGCCTCAAATATTCCCTCTATTAAACCATGATTTACTTCAGCATCTTTCAGTTGAAAATAATGTACTTGCCACTCAAAATAAGGATATGCTTGTATGATTGCTTCAAAGAAACACTTCCATTTGTGAAATTCAACTTCTGTATATATTGCACTTCAATGTTCAGCTCCAGTACAATCTAACTCTTCTGTGAAGTAATGCCTATATTTACCCAATGGGTCTCAAAAATCTCAAGAAATAGCAATACACCTTTTTATTGGGCACTATTTAGCCTTTGGAGCTCCTTATTGAGTTCAACAATTTACGATAATAATGCTTGCCTTCAATTTCTGGAAGGCATCTTTTGGTAATGATTTTAGAATTTTCAAGTCCTCGAGGTTGAACAACATTTATTTACTTGCCATTCCCATTTCCTTTTGCCTCACATGGGCATAATTTTTATCAATTAATCTCTTCTGCCTTCCACCCAATCGTAGGCCTTTCTTTTTTTGTCCCATCCATGCTCTTTTTCAACTTCTTTACCTCTTTAAAGTTTTAAAACTCAAGGAAATGTCACTAATCTGAAATATTGAGCAGAAATTCCTGAGCCCTGTGGTGTTGGTATTGGAAGAAAAAGGGTGGGGAGAGGCTGTTAAAATAGAGGGGAGCCATGTCAGAATGCTAACTTTCCCCACTGGTGCATTGGGAAGTGGATTAGCTACCTGCTGCAGGTGAGCAATTTATATACATCAGTGTACTCAGTACAGGGCAATTTTGTGGCAGCACTGGCATTTTGCCACAATGGGCTGACTTCCAGTCATTGAAGCTGCTCACTCAATGCTGCCAGTGTCCCTGTCACAGGGTGCAGGCTACAAGAGTTAGAACTACACTTTACCAAGAGGCATTCATGGCTTTGTAGGAAAGCACCCACTATTGTGTTATGGTTCATGGTCAGTACATCAGTATACCTTCAAGAAACACTGTATCTAGTATATAGAGGCATTCTCATGACATTATCATTGCACTATATCATGTGGCTTAGGGTTTGAAACAACACATCCTCAACCTTAAATCAAAATACTTGAAGTGTGGCTTGCTAATGGAAGCACACTGCTCTTTATAGCCCAATACCTTAACATGAACCCTGATGTGTCGATGAATGTAATATTTGCAAATATTATTGATCTCTGCTAAATGTCTGTTGGATTCTTCAATACCCCATTATCCGTACCTAGTTTCTTGTTTTATCGGGGTATAAAGAAGGATCGCCAAATCAGATAAACTACCCAATTGGATGCAAAAGCCACATCGTGGTGAGCAGCAGTGGCCATCTATGAAGAACATTTTATGACCTTCGTGCCAGATATTTGGAGAATGATTTGAAGATGAACTGGACGGCAGGTCTGGAAATCAGAAAGCTTGAACAATCAATAGCATCAGTTTAAATGACTACATACAGCTGTACAGATCAATGGACAGGAAATTGACCAGAAAGAATTCACAGTTAAAATCTTGTTATCTTAATTAATCATGAAAATGCTCAAGTTATAAATAAAATCAAAACCAAACACTACACATCCACTTCAGCCAGTTCTCCACATTGCTGAGTTTCTGTATAACAAAAGAAATGAGTGTTGTCCTGATGTTTAAAAAATATATTTAAGTGGTCTTGATAACATAGCTCAAAAGCACTCCTAGAAGAAACCACAGCTTTAAAACATGAAACAATAATTTTCTACACAAACACAATACAATTGATTTCACCATTGCCTTTCTCCAAATCAACATAACTATAGATAGGAGCCTGCATAATGTCATTATCCCTATTTGCCATGCCCATGGGGAGGTGATGGCCTAGTGGTATTATCGCTAGACTGTTAATCCAGAGAACTAGATAACACTCTGAGAATCTAGATTCAAATCCTGCCACAGCAGATGGCAGAATTTGAATTCAATAAAATATCTCGAATTAAGAATCTAATGATGACCACGAATCCATTGCCAATTGTCGGAAAAACCCATCTGGTTTACTAATGTCCTTTAGGGAAGGAAACTGCCATCTTACATGGTCTGGTCTACATAAGACTGCAGTCCCACGACAATGTGGCTGACTCTCAGCTGCCCTCTAGGCAATTAAGGATGGGTAATAAATGCTGCCTAGCCAGTATTGCCCTCATCCTGTTAATGAATTAAAAAAAGAACTCATTGGCTAAAACACACCTTTAGGCCTGCGATTCTTGAATTCCACACTTGTGGTTACAAACACAACAGTTTTTCAAAGGACAAAGACAGATAAAGAAGCAACAGCATGGAAAAATGAAGGGAATGAGAATTAAGATAAAAGAAAAATAAAAATAGAAAGAAGAAAAGCCAGCCAAAGAAATAAACAAACACTGCATTGCACTCCACTTCTGAAAGAAAAGCCAAGATCTGCACAAAGAAATGGAAGGCAAATGCTTTAATATGGACAGACCAATATCCAGCAAAACCTTTTACAGAACAACAACTCTGTAAGGAAAGAATTCAGCTTTCCTTTACAGATCAAGTGAAAGATAATCCTGAGAAAAGAGCTCAGGAAGGTCTTCACAGAATTAACACATCTGGTCTTTCTATGAACCATCAGAAAGAACCAGAACAGATCTTCATGGCCTGCTCAACATAAGAATTATTTTCAGAACTAGCTAATATGTTTGGTCTGAGAGGCTATTGACCAACTTGTCAGAATATGCAGCACCAAAGGACATGAGTGTAACTTTTCCAAAGAGGAGCTTTCAGCAAGGCTCATAGTAATCACCCCCACACCAATTAAAATCCTACTGATTGGTTAAGAAAAAGGGCCACACCATTGAGAAATTACCTGATGATGGATGCAAATATAAAGCCATAGTATAGGCCAGAAGCAATCACATTCTTGAGATGGAGCAAACATGATTGCTATGGTCAACAAAACACACCAAATGAGCAAAATCTGTGTCAGATTTAGTTTGTCACACCAACTAAAAACTGTCCAGTTTTTCCTGGTATCTGTAAATCATGTGGCAGCAAGGGATTTTGGGCATATGCTTGCGGGAAATCTGTTTCTGAAAGCCAAGACAAATCCCAGGAGAAAACAGATGATCAATAACTTGGTACAACATCACAACACTGGCAGCATTAGGAAAGTAAACAAATGCAAATATATCAAAGAGGTTTACAATTAATCAAATGAAAGGCAAACTTCAGAAGACTACTGAGCTTTCCATATTGTTGTTAACCTCACATTCCATTTGACCAGTATTAGTCAATCAGAAGCTTCTGCAACCATTAAATTCTGAACTTTTGAACAGGCAAACCAAAGCTGAACTCGACCGAGGAGCTACTGGTAATGTACTGCCACAATGCATCCTGAAAGACAAATACCTCAACAAATGGTGCTCCATGGTATAGCCTTCAAGAAACCATCCCACGGAGTGTAATGGATCACAATTCCAGAATAATATTGCTAAACTCATATCACTTGTTGCCCCAACAACCCAGTTGATTTTACTTCCCCTCCAACCCCTAATCTTTTTCCAATCTGATTTATTCATTTAATTTTATGCTTCCAGAAAAAAAAACATTAATTGGAGGACTCCAGTGTTTCCGACCTGTTTCAGCAATACCTACCTCTGTCTTTGATTAGGCCTGCAACATCAAAAGCCCTTCATAACAGAAGAGTGAGAACAGAGGCAGTAAATTTAGAAGTGTTCTCTGGGAAAATTGCTTGGTCATTCTTCATTCCCACAAAAGTGCAATCTCTTGAACCTAATTTTGTCTCAATGTTAGGGTCCCATAGCCCTCAGGAAAATTCTGCCCAGCATTAATGTCTGTTTCTCCCTCTACATCTGACACCTGACCTGCTCAGCATTTCCACCATTTTCCACTTATTTTTGAATTCAAGCATTTGAAGGGATTTGCTGTGTAGAATCAATGATGCACTATTCCCAGACTCTAAGATTATTCTTTTGTCTGTCACCATATTGTACAAGTTTCACAAAGGTGTCTGCCCAAACCAACTTTGTTGTTATATAAATATGTGGTTTTAATTCTCCACAACACCTAATTGCCAAGACAATAAATCATTCAAACTAGCAGGATAAACTGAACCCATTCGAATAAGACTTTGAATGCACATCGTTTTAAGCAAACCTTTACCCGAAATAAAAACCACAAAATATGGAAGCAATTCATGCATAGGAGGGGCACCAATGTATAAATTACTTCTTTATAGTTAATAAAAATAAACATGTGTGTGAAGGTGCAGTTTTTTTTTAATTGTGCCTTAGGCATGCTGTGAACTTTTGAAATCCAGAAGCAGGAAAGTGCTCTCCAAGACGAATTTCATTGCACATTTTATTCTACATTCAGTGTAAATGTATTCAACTGTTATCAAATTTAATTTTAAAGAGGACAAAAAGCATTCTAGGAACTGTTAAAATCTCCTAACCCATGGGAATCACATGAACAATTATAAGTGAAAGGACAATTTTTATGTTCTCTCTAGGTACAAAGGGTGAATTTTAATTATTAAGTTCAAATGTTAACTTTGCTACTAATTTTTTTTCTTCGTCTTTCTCCAGCTGCTCGATGAGTAGACCTCAGGGAGATTTTGGCGAGGTTTAATTTTTGAAAGGAACCCTCTCCTCAGTCTGATTAAAAGCAGATGATCCATGTTTAAGAAATATGATTGTTTTATTAATCCATAGGGCTCCTAATGCTGTTTTCTTTGTCAGCTTAGTTTTCTTAATGGGTTTTTGCTTTAGGCATCTGGGGAGAAAGATGCATCCGGGTTTCACACTCATTACTTGAAGCATCCTCCTTCCCAAACAAACAGAATTTGACATCCTTGCGAATTGCATTCTTTTCAGAGATTTTAAAACAGTGAAGTGTGCTGGGGCTAAAAATTGGCAATCGTCAGGACACGCATGAAACTCTATAAAGGCACTGATTGCCACAGTCTGTAGAAACGTCTGTTGTTGATTAATGTTTTGATGTTTGAAAGTGTAACGGATGCTGTACCAATTTATTGTGGCCATTGGATGGAGTCCGACCATCCTTCCATGGTCATTGCTCCTTTAAGCATGAAGCCGTCTGTGACTGTGACCCACAAAGTACAAATGGGACTCGTGCTGTCAGTCAGCGGTGCATGGCTCATTGCCACAGGTGATATCTGTTGGTCAGCATTCTGTCCTCCACCCATCACTGTCATTGTGAAGCCAACCCGAAGACAATAGGAGCTCAACAACAAAAATTTCCACTCAAAACCTTTGGAGATCATTGGGAGGAAAAGGTGTTTAGTCATTAAGGAGGCATTGATCATTGAACCTGGCAAGTAGTGAATGTCTGTTTGCGCTCCACAAAATTCAGCAGTATTACAACTTAAAATGTAGCCAAATAGAACAAGCCCCTTTGGATCCCGGCTTTAACATGGTAATTACAGCTGAATTACTTCTTGGTGTGTTTAACATTTTTATAGAATAGAACAAATTAAACTCATGAAGCTTCTAAATTCCTTTTACATTTGTCTGTGCAATTGAATATGGTGTATAAAAATGATTTGGAACACATTCTATTGTCATCTGCAAAACTACAAATTTATCTGATAGAAATTGTATTTTCTCAGAGGTAATAAAGTAAACTCCTTCAATAATTTTGAATGTCTGGTTGGAAATTATTCTGTGTAAAAGAGCAATTTAGGTATTAACACGGATTTAAATGTGTACCATATCAAAGCAGGCAAACAATGGGTGCTAACTTAGGTCTCACTGGAAAGGAGTGCAGAAAATGCAATGTGCAGTCAACAAATGCCTGATGATTGCAGTGCTGCATTGCAACAATATCGTTCTGCCTGTACCTTTAATTGATTTTACCATCCAGCCTTACGAAATCCATTGTTTGTTGTTTCGATGTATCAGAAAAGGGTGAACACTGTGATGGCTAGCATTTCTGAAATCTAAAGAGGAATCCTGACGATGTGGCTTAGATTGGGCATCTAGGCTGCTAGTTGGAGGCAGCGAGGAGAAAGTGATGATGAAGACACATGCTGACATGGCCACCAGCTCAGAGCTCCACACTGTGTCATTCAGGGGACAGCATACTGGTGGGTGCTATTCATGGTGAGACAGGAAACACAAGTACGCTGAAGCCAAAGAAGAATACCAGATTTGACCCAGTACCAGTTCATCAGATAGTGATGTTGCACATGCAGAGGATTCAGCTGAGAATTTCACAGGGGCAGCCTGCATAAGGACTCTGCTCGGTATACACAATAAATTTATGTTGCATTGGGTACCAGCCAAAAAGTCTGCTGTCAACGTCAAGGAGTAAAGTCGAGTCCAGCACAAATTTGGCACAGGGTTTTGTGCTGAGCTTGGAGTCCTTATCCTTCTGCATACAAGTGTGATCAATTTCCCTTCCATGCTTGTGGATCCATGCATGATGCAATGTTTGATGGCCAAAGTCACAGCTTCCAATGCAGCTTAAGCAATATCTTATCAATATCAACCAATATCTTAGTGCTGCAGTGTAAGCTTGTGACATGCAAGGAGCCCTGTTTGGTACCATATCAATCAAGCAATCTGCCATCAAACAGATAAATTGAGACATTGTCCTTGGGGTATGCACTTGTGGCACTATGGAGTACAGACCTACTCTCCTCTCTCAGTAGATAGTATTCGTCATTCCACCATTGTCATTCCAATGCCCTTTGTGTTGCTGCCAATGAGCCAGAACAGACCCCATACTGGGGTGATGCAGTCGACAGTAAAGGCCCACTGCTGTTCAAAATGGTTTCTATTGAAAGTCAGCAGTTGCACTACATCTACTGGGATAGCACTGCATAGGAGCAGCAGGACACCAAAGGCAGAAGGAAGACAAACACCATGAGAATTCACAAGGATAGTTAGATAATTCTTACATGCAATATTACATGGTTTTATTCATTATTTAGCCTGTAAATTTAGTTTGTTGAGTCTTTGTATTTCCATTCTTGCTACTTGGTTTCTGTCAGCCAGGGAAAAAGCAAAAGTACGGTTTGGGACACTTGATGAATTGAGAATTGAGGTTACAGCTGTTGGTCCTGTTCTTAAATGAGTTCCTCATGGGCAGTCCAGCCAGAAAAATATTTCCATGGTTGCTTCCTCCTTTCTTCTTCCCCCTTCTCCTCATGCACTTCAAGCCAAATACTACCTGCCAGATGGTTGATGTCAAGTGTTATCTCCTTGTGAATAATGTTCCATCTAGGTAATGCACGGGTCCTTCAGAGGGATCCATGCCATGAAAGTTGTATACCAGACATTTGTTTAGTTAAATTTCCTGAGGTGCTATTACCAGCTATGTTTGTATGTCATATATGTGCTTGTGAATTGTGTGCTTGTGTCTTCTGTCTCATGATTACCAGATAGGACTTGTAGCTCCCCTTTGAAGGCTAAAATGCATCTGTTACAAAAGACTGTTACTGAATGAAGGCAGTATGACTGCAATATAAGGCAGTTAGAACTTGAATGTGCTAACTGACATCACAAGATAAGTCTCCCCCATGAGGATATAAACAGTGGTTCCCTGGAAGAGCTAACCGGTTCAGTGTTTGTTACTAACGCTAAGTGAGAATGTTTCCATGGCAGCAATCTGAATTTCCAATTATGTTTAGCCTGATGTCTCACTCTCGCAAGATACAGGCATGTACCTCAGACATGAAGTAACTGGCTATTAAGTACTAAGTAATAAGCTTAATTACTAAACATCAACATTGAGTCCACCCTCTGCCAATGGCTTGAGTGGGCATTCTTCCCTGTGGCACCAATAGCTAAGTTTTGTATCAGCAAGAAGGATTGGTGGCAGTGAAATTATCCAAAGCTTCTCAGATTTTCTGTGTAATAACTGTAACCAAGATAACAAACATTCACCTGATTGATTGCATATGATCACACACCAGCCAGTGAATAAAATCTGAGGTAATAGGAACTGCAGGTGCTGGAGAATATGAGATACTAAGGTATAGAACTGGATGAACACAGCAGGCCAAGCAGCATCTTAGGAGCAGGAAAGCTGATATGTTGAGCCTAGACCCTTCATCGATGAATGGTCTAGGACCGAAACGTCAGCTTTCCTGAATAAAAGCTCTTTAGGGTCTCATGTAGGGCAGAGTCATTTTCCATAATTATTCAGTAATGGCTCTAAAGAGCTCAGAAATATGGCATCCTCTGTGATTCATTAAAAAGATGTGCGTTTGTCTAGTGGTTGCTGCTTTTGGAGGTTTCATGGGACTCCAAAAATAGGGGGAAATTAATCCCTATTCCTGTATAAATTTCACCACTCCCTCTCCTCACCAGCTGCTGAGCTGGCAGTCAGGGAAGGCAGTAAAAGGCAAGACAGCTCACCAAAGCAGAGCCACCATTGAAGTATCTTTACCAGTGGCAGGCTGTGGATTGGATCAATCAGAAGAGGCTTGCAGCCAATGTATAAAGGTCTGACTCAGCTCCAGTTCACGGGGCTGCTGACATTTTCATGATGGCACTGCCATATGAGGAAGCCATCAGCTTAATGGAAGTATACCCCTTCCGCCAGCCTGGAGGATTATTAAAGCCTGAGGTGTGATGGCCCTATGTGGTTGGGGATGGGTAATTAATGTCCGACAATAGCATATACCGTAGCCCCAATAATGTCTCAAGAGGGATTTCCCCTGACACATGCCTCCCTGAATTTTTTTTCTCAAGCTACCCATAGAGTGTGTGAGGTCTCCTGCCTACTTCTTCCAACAATGCAACTGAGGCTTCAGAATTGCCAGGCCTCTGATTTGGCAAGCAGTAGCTGAAAGCTGACTGTGATCTTTGATTGGATGTTGGGCTGACACATGGCCAATGAGGTGGCCACACATAGCAAAATTGCTAATCTGATCTTACCCGACTTGGTCCATGACAAAAAATCAGGCTAATGTCTCAAACATTTTGCATCTGCATACTAGGAGAGGTTTTGGACCAGCTTGTTTTATTCCTAACTTGTTTCTCTCAAGTTTTAATTCATACACATGAAGAAAGACACATTTTACTGTGGGATGGAAATATGTCTGTAACATTAATTCACTCTGACCATCTTCAATTTGGGAGGAGAAGCCAATTTAAACAGATCACAAACTGAGTATGTGCATTATATCAAACAGAAGAACGCAGTAGTATTCTACGATATTCTACCAGAAAAGTGGGCAAATATTATGATTTTATTTGAAAGAAGAGTTTGGACTTTGACAGATTTGGAATAATATCTGCCAAGGATCCGCTGCTGGTGTGCCTCAAGCAATTTTATGTGCCATTAGATTTGATGGATTGTTATTTCATATCACGGTCAATTAATGAAAAATGATATTTCTAACATGTGAAGCAATATTATTCCAGGTATTGTTGCTGAAGCCCTGTGATTGCACCATGTTTGTTGGAGATTAACAGGAAGCTAAGAGTCGCAGTCTGTGGAGATTGTTTGAACAGGTTGATGTTTATTAAAAGTCAGAATTTTTTCCATACATATAGACAGGAAGAGATTGACTTTTCCATCTAAGATATCCCACAGAACCGCTATGCCTGTGCATGGCATTTTATACTCTTCCAAACTCACCTGAGAGCCAGCCAATACAGCTACGCTTCATAGATAATTATGGGGTCAGGCTTCACTACTGCCCAGCAATCTTGGAGATTTTTTTAGGACCTCTCTTGCCTTTCAGGAGCGATCATGAAAAAAATGTTTGTAATATAGTAAGCAATAGTCCTTTAGTCTGCAGTCTATCTACTGCACATATCATTCAACTATGGCAGATACAGAAAATGCTGCTATGCACTGCAGTCTTTCTCAATTTGATTAATATGAGTTCACCATCAGAAACTGATCAGTTGTGGTGAGGTTATTCCTTCTCTGAATGTCCTTGATTTTTTAAAAATCTCTTTTCAGCTTCAAACATATCACCTAATCCTTTCTTTCACCTCACGTATCTTCACTGTAATAAAATCCCTGGCTCATTCTCACATCTCATTTCGTGTTTAGATATTTTCCAGGATTTCATATTCCTTAACTTCTCTGCTTTTATTTCTTTTGCAATCATTGAGATTTTAAGACTCAAATTATTAATGTGGTTCATTTGTACATGCTGGTGATAGAACATAGAACGTAGAACAGCCCAGCACAGTACAGGCCCTTCGGCCCACGATGTTGTGCCGATCTTTTATGCTAATCCTAAGGTCTATCTAACCTCTACCCCTACCTTTTACTATCATCCATATGCCTATCTAATAGCCACTTAAGTGTCCGTAATGAGGCCGGCTCCACTACCTTTTCCGCCAATGCATTCCACGCTCCTACCACTCTCTGAGTAAAGAACCTACCTCTGACATTTACCCTATATCTACCTCCACTCACTTTAAAACTATGCCCCTTCCTAATAGCTACCTCCACGTTAGTAAAAGGTCTCTGGCCGTCCACTCTATCTATCCCTCTGATCATTTTGTACACCTGTATCAAGTCACCTCTCAACCTTCATCGTTCTAAAGAGAAAAGCCCTAGCTCTCTCAACTTTTCCTTGTAAGACCTTTCCTCCATTCCAGGTAACATCCTGATAAATCTCCTCTGCACCTTTTCAATGCTTCCACATCGATATGTGCTGTGGCAGCAACTGCTATCAGGTAGTAGTTCAGCTAAAATGCTGCCTACCCATCCTTTCCTCTGAGAATAAGGGCCCACTTGGTTATCAGTGATAAGGCAGTCAACATGTAATGACTTTCAATGAGAAGAAACAATTGTTTTAACAATATTGTATGGTAGTAATAGATACAAGATGCATTAGATATAATAACCAAGACTAACAGAAGACACTGCTGCTGTATAAGGGAGGCAATGGCCTAGTGGTATTGTCACTAGACTGTTAATCCAGAGACCCAGATAACATTCTAGGGACCCAAGGTCGAATCCTTCCACAGCTGGTGGAATTTGAGTTCAATGAAATGTCCGGAATTAAGTATCTAATGATGAGCATGAATCTGTTGTTGATCGTCACTAGTCTGGTTCACTAATGCCCTTCAGGGTAGGAAACCTGTTCTGGCCTATATGTGACTCTAGACCCACCACAACATGGCTGTCTCTGATCTGCCTTCTGGGCAATTAGGGACAGGCAATAAATGTTGTCTTGCCAGCGACACCCTCATCCCCTGAATGAGTAAAGGGGAAGAAAAATATCTCTCCATTGTGACTCCAAAGTGGACTCTTTGCTACTCAAGACTGTATGGCACCAGTAGATTGGGTGGAGCTAATTGTAATCTTCAACATTAACCCTTTCAGAATCATCAGCTTATTTTACTGCTAGAATATTCAGAGGCGGATATTCATTTCCTGCAAGCAAAAGGAATATGTTGAAGCCTTAGACTGTGGATCTTATAGCTCCATAAGTTCTAGAACTTATATGAGCGTATTGTTCCCTGTTATGTATTTCACAAAAATGCCTTAAGCTAGTCAGAGACAATTTGCCAGCCACTCATGACTCCTGTAATCTAAATTGTTGCGATAATTTAAAATTTGGCATTCTTGTGTTTGTCCTGATGATAGTATGATCAACAACTTAGGCAACTTCTCTCTTTTCAACAAAATACGACAATAATTTTGCTTGAAAATATCCTAGATTTTATTCTTGGCACCAAATTTGCTGGAATACATAATATTCATAAGTATACTTTGAGATATCATGATTTCATGAATACCAGTGAAAGAAAAACAGGTCTAATCAAAGTAGTGGCTGGTAATGATTTTCTTAAAATCACCTCCTATGCTTCTAACTGGTTTTCTTACTTTCTATTAAAGGTGAATGTCCATTAGTTCCACAGTGGAGCACATAATTTATTGCTGAAATGAAAAGTCATGTTTAATTCTGTTGAGGTGCTGCATTTCTAGGCATGCATTCATTATCTTACAGAACAAGTCAAATTGATCAATTAAAGAGTTCCCCTATAGTTAGCAATTCATGCCATTGCAACTTCTCACAAATGTTATAGAATCTGTAATTAGATACATTATTCTGGCATCACAAGAGAATATACAACTGGATTTGTCACTGAGATATGTCATGAGATATTTAAACAGGTTTTCTGGAAGTTACAAAGCACAGGTGACATAGGTAAGACCACAGAGGATTCTTAGCATTTTTCTTGATAGTCTTCAAATTCAAGGATGTATTGTAATTGTACCCACAAAAGACTGCTGCTTTGGGAGCGTTTTTTTTGTGCATATGGAACCTGTAGTTGTGATTTTGGTGATGTCACTGAGGGACAAGATGTAAATGATGAATAGGAGGGGCCGAGGATAAATCCTTGAGGCAATGATAATAGTACGTGGTGCGAAGAGAAACCTTAAATGTGAGTCTCCGGATATCATTAGAAATATAAACATGGGACCAGACAAGGCCAGCCCCATCTGGCTGGACAAAGCCAAAAAGTCGCTTGCAGAGGATAGAATGGTCATTATGTCAAAAGCTGCAGAACATTTTGGAATGAAGAAGAGGGAAAGCTTAACATATCATCTGTCACATATTATTAAATACAGTATTTAATTTGACAATGTTCACAAAATGTAATGAAACATGTGGTTAAAGCAACAATGGTCCCAAAATTGGGCGTTCTAAATTCATCCACATTGGAGGAATTAGGCCTGAAAATTAGCCAAACTAAATTTAACAGCCGCCAGCAGCTATCAGTTGCAGAGAACAGTGGAAACCAAGATCAACGAGCTTACAAAGTTTCAAGGGGAGCCAGTTAGAACAAGCTTGAGGGTTTTGCATTGAAAAGATGTCAATCAGGCATGCTGGCATCTTGGCTGCCTGAGTATGTGCACTTTACCCCTCCCAGTATGGAAATAGTGAAGGGTGTTGGCATGACCCCATTGGGTGATGTAAGCACAGCTCATGACCCCATTGGGTGATGTAAGCACAGCTCATGACCCCATTTGCCTAAAGTCACAGAACAGTCTGGACTGTTAGAGACAAGAGAGGATAAGAACACACACCTGGATCCCAGTCCGTCATTGAAGACTTACAACTGGGCAGAGTTCTGATCACCTGGAGGAAGAAAGAGAGAGAGAGAGAGAGAGAGAGAGAGAGAGAGAGAGAGAGAGACAGAGAGAGAGAGATATAGAGAGAGAGCGAGAGAGAGAGAGAGAGAGAGAGAAGATCCAGCACAACTTTATAGATGCTCAGTATTTCGATTTCTACCTTCATTTTAAATTGTTCAGGCCAAGTGAAAACTATACCAATGGGACCTATTGAAAGAGGTCTCCTTTTCAGAACATGACAATACTTGTACCTCAGTGTTGGAATCTCAGCAGATTCTGAAGATGAGATCCTAAGCAGAGGGCATCAGTGATAATGGGAACTGCAGATGCTGAAGAATCCAAGATAACAAAGTGTGAAGCTGGGTGAACATAGCAGGCCAAGCAGCATCTCAGGAGCACAAAAGCTGACGTTTCGGGCCTAGACCCTTCATCAGAGAGAGGGGGTAACTTCTTCAGGTTAGGCATCCCTGGAAGAGGCTTTGCAGTGAGGTTAAAATTGTAACAGTGATAATGGGAACTGCGGATGCTGGAGAATCCAAGATAACAAAGTGTGAAGCTGGATGAACACAGCAGGCCAAGCAGCATCTCAGGAGCTCAGGAGCACAAAAGCTGACATTTTGGGCCTAGACCCTTTATCAGAGAGAGTTCTCTCTGACGAAGGGTCTAGGCCCGAAACGTCAGCTTTTGTGCTCCTGAGATGCTGCTTGGCCGGCTGTGTTCATCCTGCTTCACACTTTGTTACCAAGGAGAGGGTATTTTCAGATCAGATGTAGAGAGGAAAATGATGAATGATTTCAATTTGTTTCCTATCCAGCAGAACCTGAGCAGCATATTGTCAAAACGTCTCGACTCACAGAGCTTCACATAGTTAAAGTATGCTGACTGGCTCGGCTCACTTAATCCTCTTATTTCCATGTGGTGCTCAGAAACGACTTATTCATTTTTAGCAGAGGCAATCAGTGCACCTTGTGGAACCCCCTGCTCTAATGTGACTCAGATAATTGAAATGACTCTTCAGTTCGTGACTCACTGTCATCATTTCAAAAGCAATTTTATGGTTCGGAAATAAATTCTAGCCTATTCAACAATGTTCAGATTCCATGAAGGATTAAAAGAGAAGTTAAGGCTCTACCCTAGTCCCCTTTATTTTATTTTAACAATTCCATCTGATTATCCCTCTGTTGTTCTTGCAAACTTTCTCATTTAGGGTTACTGTCACTAAATGTTACAGATTTTTACATAAAGTGAGCTTTTTAAAGTCAATGAAAACAGAAGTTGCTGAAAAAGCTCAGCAGGCCTGGCAGCATCTGTGAAGAAAAATCAGAGTTAACATTACGAGTCAAGTGACTTACCTCAGAAATTTTTAAAGTTGAATCTGCATGCAAAATGTTTGCAAATGAAAACAAAGTTTCCCTTTATATTACAGTTACAGGCAGAACTAACGCAGTGTTTGTTGCAGAACTGATTGCAAATGCCATAGTGAATAGTGCAACTGCATAGTTAACTGTAAGTTAATAATGTTGTCTTGCACATTGTGTGGCATGGTGTGGCATGAGTCCTCCTGCGTGATTATATCCTACGTACAATCTCTGTCTTTTAGCCAATGAATACATGTTGAAGTGCAGAACTTTAGCACTGTGCTCACCTTAATAAACACCTTCGTTCATGCTGTTGCTGAGCTTAAAACTACCTGTGAATGAGCAAACTGCATGTGTGAATAGTTTTAGCCAGTTGAACCATCACATCACCCAGCACTATTGTTACTTTTACAACCATTAGTGAAGCTAAAATGTATGCATAACAAATATACTTTAATGATCTTGATTAATTTCAGTCGGATGAAATGCAGAGAGAACCTTGGGCCTCACAGTTGGTTAAAGATGATCAATCCCCATTTTTCACTATGAAGAAGATGATCAATGTATCATTAGCAGAAGTGTTTTAATTGCTGTCAGCTTTGATACTGAACTAATCTTTCATATTGTAAATTGCTACCTTGAATTTTAAATGAAGTTATAACAGGTGAAAATGTGTTCCTTCACCTTGGGAAGATAACGTGTTGAAATAAAACATGTTGACAAAGATTTCCTGATGATCTTGAGCCTTTATCCTGGGTCAAGACCAGGATAAAGGCTCAAGAGTCAGTATGCAAACCTAGACAATTTTCTGCCAAGACAAAACTTATTAATACCAGTCCATGAAAATGAAAAAGCATTGCAGTGCCATGTGAGGCAAAAACTTCCTAGATGTTCACTTTCCCATGATCAAATTGAATGGTGAACTAGGTTTGAATGGCCAAATAGCTGACTCCTGCTCCTAGTTTCTATGTTTCGATATTAACTTAATGTGATCAACTTAGTTCATTTAATTGTTTATATTATTTCAACAGCATGACGTGTTGACAAGGTACTGTTGTGTTGACATTTGGAAGATTACAATTATACAGTGTAGAATCACTTGGGTGTCTCAAAGTGTAAGACCTTAACATGAGACCAAGAGTTGTTACTTGCTGTTAACAGTGGTGAGTTTTGCAGCTATTTTAAAATTCTTGGTTCCTCTGTGTCTTCTCTGTGGTTGTTTCTGTGGAAACATGGCCTGTTTATTTGTGAGAGGAGAGAAGAGAGAAAGAGAGAGAGAGAGGGAGGGATACAGAGTGAAAGGGCCAGAGAGAGAACAGTGGAGCAACAGCTTGCCTTTCAGCAAATCTGACAAAAGCTGTCAAAACTTCCTTTGAAATATTGGTTCCATGTGTATTTCCAAGATGTTCTTTCTGTTGGGTCTGTCTGTAATAGGCTTGTTTTCAATGTCTGGTACTTTGCATGCCTTTCTGAGACCATAATAGGTTTTAACGGGTCTGGATTTTAGGGAATCTGTCTTTTCGAACCCAAAGCCTACCCCAAGGGAAATTTGATAAATCTCTCACTTTCACTTTAAGGGACTTTTGAATTTTTAAGCAGTTGACCTTGTTTGAGTCAAATTTGCAACAGCTTCAACAATTGAAAGTTTTAAACAGTCATATCTTCAGAAAAAAGACCATAAGACGTAGTAATGGAAGTAAGGCCATTCGGCCCATCAAGTACACTCCGCCATTGAAATCATGGCTGATGGGCATTTCAACTCCACTTCCCTGCACTCTCCCCATAGGGAATCAGGTGTACAACCTCATGAAAATTCATGGTATTATTGTGTTTAATGGTAAATACAAAAGCTACAGTTGCATGAGTACAACAACCTGAAATACAATTTCTGTGGTAGCTCCAACAATTGCCAGTCACAACATTGGACAACAATGATATGAATCTTTGTATTTGTTTTCTGTAATGTCCTTACATTGGAATAATTTTGTAGAGCTCTATCCTATGATCTAATTTGGCTTGTGGCCATTTTTTATGAGCCAATGGTTCCGTGCAATGCAATTATTTTCTGGTGTACAGCCATTGATCGGTTCAAACCCCTGAGATTTTGTGACACGTAGATATCCTACTACCTCATACCATGATAGTTTACTAATGGTCATTCATCCAATTCTTTGGTGGTCTTATGTGAGTAAATATTTGACTACATGCCCTTAAAAAGCTGGTATACCACCACATTCTGTGCTAATCTAATGATAAGCAGGCAGTCATCACCTTCCTGGTTCACAGATTGTCAAATATCACGCACTGGTGCTTATTCTGCTTGCAATAAGTGAGAACAGATAAACTTTGATACATTATTTGAACTGGCTCTTCTGAATTTTCTGCTTTAAAATTCAATAGCATAAATAATATAATTACACAAATTAAAATATGATGTTTACATTTTTTTGATATAACAATGCAAGATTAAGTGGTGGCATAACTGAACGCGAAACTGGTAGTCGTCTGCATGTTTTTCTTCAGTATGTAACTGATTATGGTAATGAGAAACTCAGAATGCAAAACAAAATTATAATTAGGTCCCAGATCCTATGCCCACATTCATCATTGTGAAAGCTTTCATTTATTATTTTCTTCTGTATTTCCGCTTTAAAAATGTATCGTGGAGCACAGCGACAATAAATGTCAGAGGTGCTGAGTGTGCCTGGCAAAAAACAGCTCCTACTCATGCTGATTAAACACCTCTGCCTGTAGCCTGAGCATTTATGCAGCGTTAGTAGGAGTCGTTTATTATCTTGTATATTCAAGACCTCTGATATATAGCACATTATAAAAATACCAACACTAAATTGAAAATCCCCAGTTGCTGGAGTGTTCTGGTTGTGTTGTGGACCATTTGTGTCAAAATACTTGAATCAACTAGGCAAGTGTGTGAAGTATTTTCTCAGGTTGCCAAATTATTTAATCAGGGAGTCCCTTTAACCAACATCATGTGTCAACAAAGGTCACACTGCTTACAGCTGTCACTTCTTAAAAGTCTTCCTACTTTTGGTAAAATAAGAAATAAATTTCACCTCTCTAGGCAAAGGCAGCAAACATGCAAAAAGTACAGAGAGAATGAAGAAGAGTCAGAATTTTGAACAGAATATCAGAATCAGAACAAAATATTTTGTCCCTAGCCTTAAATGGCAACTTTGGGACTACCATTGAACAATGACCACCTTATTTCCTTGCGTTTGCATCTCATTAAAACTCCAACTTGCTTTACTTATAAGCAAGATCCAATTCTCCTCTCCTTCCATGAGAAGTAAGATGGCGCAAATTCCCAACGTGGTAAATCAGAATGGGTACCTGGCCGTTGCAGGTCACAATATGCATTTCCCAGAACCATCAAATTACTTTTTCACAGCAACATCCCTGCAGACACCATGTACACTGTCCTCTGCAGTGCTTTATTCACTAAAAAGACCTTCATCAGATCATCAGATTCATAAGTCAAAAGACACCAAGTTATAGTTCAACAGTATTTTTTAAAATCACGCTCCAAACGCTTGTGATTTTAAATAAACCTGTCGGACTAAACCTGTTGTCTCATGACTTCTGACTTTGTCTAAGCCAGTCCAACACCAGCATCTTCACATAATAATAAAGTGTGAAGCTGGATGAACACAGCAGGCCAAGCAGCATCTCAGGAGCACAAAAGCTGACATTTTGGGCCTAGACCCTTCATCAGAGATCGTGGCTAGAATCATTGGAACTCAGACCACCAGTTCAAGCACTTCAATAATGTAGTCTGGAGGCCAGGGACACCTATCAATTGCATGCAAGAACACACATATGCATTTACACAGTTTGTATCTTGCAGCTCTTAGCTTGCTTTCTTAGAGATCACTTATTTTGTGTCGAGTTGAAGCCTGCCAGTCTCAGTCCACCTGACATTGTTTTCTTGGGACACACTCGTTGACTTCAACACTGACTGACAGCCAGCCTCAGTGTGAGTTACATTGCTTTCTTAACACATCCGGTCTTTAGTGCTCAGTTGTATGCTGCCAGACTCTGTGGTTTGCACTTTTTTTTCATTGCAGAGGGAAAGGCAGGCAGTTTGTCTTGGGTGCAAGCACTGAACGATCAACGAGATGATATAGGATAATAAAATGTGAGGCTGGATGAACACAGCAGGCCAAGCAGCGTCTCAGGAGCACAAAAGCTGACGTTTCGGGCCTGGACCCTTCATCAGAAAGGGGGATGGGGAGAGGGAACTGGAATAAATAGGGAGAGAGGGGGAGGCGGACCGAAGATGGAGAGTAAAGAAGATAGGTGGAGAGAGTATAGGTGGGGAGGTAGGGAGGGGATAGGTCAAGGAGGTGGGATGAGGTTAGTAGGTAGATGGGGGTGCGGCTTGGGGTGGGAGGAAGGGATGGGTGAGAGGAAGAACCGGTTAGGGAGGCAGAGACAGGTTGGACTGGTTTTGGGATGCAGTGGGTGGGGCTGAAGAGCTGGGCTGGTTGTGTGGTGCAGTGGGGGGAGGGGACGAACTGGGCTGGTTTAGGGATGCAGTTGGGGAAGGGGAGATTTTGAAACTGGTGAAGTCCACATTGATACCATTAGGCTGCAGGGTTCCCAGGCGGAATATGAGTTGCTGTTCCTGCAACCTTCGGGTGGCATCATTGTGGCAGTGCAGGAGGCCCATGATGGACATGTCATCTAAAGAATGGGAGGGGGAGTGGAAATGGTTTGCGACTGGGAGGTGCAGTTGTTTGTTGCGAACTGAGATGATATAGGACACTGGCTATAACAACATCAGCCCTCTGATAGAAATCTATAGCTCCTCATAGAATCCCTAAAGTGTGGAAGCAAGCCATTTGGCCCATCAAGTCCACATGGACCCATCAAAAGCCAACCCACCCTATCCCTGTAACACTGCATTTCCCATGGTTAAGCCACCTAGCCAGCACATCCCTGGACGCTTTGGGCAATTTAACATGGCGAAGTCACCTAACCTGTACATCTTTGAAATGTGGGAGAAAACCAGAGCACCCAGAATAAATTGACGCAGACACGTGGAGAATGCACAAACCCCATCACAGATAGTTGCCCGAGGATAAAATTGAACCTGAGTCCCTGGTGCTGTGAGGCAGCCATGTTATCCATGTTTAACCTGTAGACATGACATTTCTCAGAGCATCTCCCTCCCAACTGTGTACCACTATGCCACCACCTCTGCTGTGTGGCTATGAAGAATGTGCCTGCAACTTAAACTGAAAACATAATGCATGTGCTTCCGTAGTGAACTATTGTAGTTGAAGTGGGGAGGTTGTTAATGAGGTGAAGAGGAACTGTCAAAGAGTACCGTCATACACAGTCACGGATCTCATCCAGTTCCAGTCCAGGCGTTGTCCATGAAAGGTTTTTCCAAGTCACAGTGGACAAGGGTGCAATGACTCGCACTAGATAAAATACTTTAAATGTAAATGGTAAAATTCTGACCACAGCCAATGAGGCAGTTGCCTCAATGTTGAATCTCCCCATTTGACACTTTATTCTTTAAATGAAAGGATATATTTGTTTGTCACAAGTTACATTAAAAAAGAAAACTCTTCAAATTTTCAACATTGGTTTGAAAATTTTTATTTATGTCAGAGTCCTTAACTCTTAGAAATATAATAATTGCCTTTTTGAGCTTGATCCAGAGTGTAATTCTCAACTATTGCTGACTTTCAACTCCACAAAATGCTCTTTTCAATAAATGTTTACTTCTTCCAGTCTTCATATTAATTAAATTCCACAACTGAGAATCATAACCTGAATGTGCCAAATTAATTTGTTTTAAGTTATTTTCCTATTCTGGGAATGCATGTAGTAAAAGAATGGCTGCAAAGCAACACAATTGTCCATTTTATGAAATGCCTTATTCTAATGATATAAATAGCATTACAAGCAGGCACATACAAAGGGGAGCATTGAATTTTGTAAGCTAGATATAGTTTTGAGAAGTTGAACACTTACAGCTTAGTATATAAAAATTTTCTTCAACCTGAATGTGAACTTGATTTATGCTCCTTCAAAAAGACAGACATACCAAAGTTTACCTCCTTTAATTAAAGTACATGCCAGTGACAAGCACAATAGAATAAATGCCCCAGATAAGCTCCTCAAGTGGTCGTATGATCCCATGTAACAGCTCAAGAGACAATGTTGTTGAAGGAGCTTGTAATACTGCTCTATTTAGTTGGATAGTGAGAATGTCCTGCCACCTGAGGGGCAAATTACCAGATTTTAAAATTTTGCCCATTATACATCTGTGTTTCTCATTTTCTTCAAAGGGAGAGTAAAAGCTTGTGGTTTGCTACTTACTTCAAAAGCTAATCTTTAGCACATGGTTTTGTTCACATATTCACATATTAATCATGCATATAAGTGCCACATATTCTTTTTGTAAGACTTTTGTAAGACTTTTGCCACTACATATTGGTTCAGAACACAATGGTTATCACCAAATAATTAGGCAACATGTGAATCAAAACTCCTGACTCCTCAAAACCTGTCCGCCATCTACAAGGCACAAGTCAGGAGTGTGATGTAATACTCCCCACTTACGTGAATGAGTGCAGCCTCAACAACAGCCAAGGAGCTTGGCACCATCCAGGACAAAGCAGGCCGCTTGATTGGCATTACATCCACAAGCATTCACTCCCTCCACCACCGACATTCAAGAATAACAGTGTGTACTATCTACAAGATTCACTGCGGAAATTCACCACAGATCCTCAGACAGCACCTTCAAATCCCACCTAGAAGGACAAGGGAAGCAGATATATGGGAACATCATCACCTTCAAGTTCCCCTCTAAGCCATTCATCATCCTGATTGGAAATATGTCAGTGTTCCTTCACTGTCACTGGGTCAAAATCTTGGAATTCCCACCCTAACAGTATTGTGGGTCAACCCACAGCAGGGGGACTGTAGCAGTTCAAGTAGACAACTCGCCACCACCTTCTGAAGGGCAATTAGGGATGGGCAATAAATGCTAGCCAGCCAAAGATGCTCACATCCTACAAATGAATAGCAAATAAAAATTAAAAACAACTAAGATAACAAGGTAATAAAGTGTGAAGCTGGATGAACACAGCAGGCCAACCAGCATCTCAAGAGCACAAAAGCTGACGTTTCGGGCCTAGAGCCTTCATCCGAGAGGGGGATGGGGTGAGGGTTCTGGAATAAATAGGGAGCGAGGGGGAGGCGGGCCGAAGATGGAGAGAAAAGAAGTTAGGTGGAGAGGAGAGTATAGGTGGGGAGGTAGGGAGGGGATAGGTCAGTCCAGGGAAGATGGACAGGTCAAGGAGGTGGGATGAGGTTAGTAGGTAAGAAATGGAGGTGCTGCTTGGGGTGGGAGGAAGGGATGTGTGAGAGGAGGAACAGGTTAGGGAGGCAGAGACAGGGGCTGGTTGTGTGGTGCAGTGGGGGGATGAGCTGGGCTGGTTTTGTGATACAGTGGGGGGAGGAGACAAACTGGGCTGGATTTGGGATGCAGTGGGGGAAGGGGAGATTATGAAGCTGGTGAAGTCCACATTGATATCATTGGGCTACACTTAGGTGTTAAGCAAAATTCACAATCTGAGCATTATGCTGTCTGCCTCGGTTACTAGGATGGAGCTGTAATGTTTTGTAAGTGCACTGTAATCCCTCCAGTCCAGGCCTGGACCAACATAACTCTGGATTTGAGAACTATCTGAGCTACAAAGTAACATTAGAACACTTCACCATTGGTGTGGGAACAACATTTAAGAATTGACCTGAGGCACAAAACGGTAGCAAAATATTTTAAAGCACTAATCAAAATGGTTGTATTTCACCTGAAGATACTGAATCTTCTATTCCAAAGTGCTCCATTAAGCTAAAACGCTGCTGATGATGCAGAAGGATAAGGTGATTCAAAGTGACCCAAAGCTATCGTTGTCAACAAGTCCAGGCTGAGGAAAGCAGAAGAATAGCTTTTTCTGTAATAATTCATGTAAAACATAAGGACAGTTTTCTTACCAGGAAGTTTGAGATTGTACTGTCAGTTTGAAAGACTCTGACTTTTAATTTTATTTCCCACCCAATTAATCCATACTTCTTATCCCGCCATCCAGTCTCCCTCATTCTTGCCACTGAATAGCTAAATGCTTTCTCTGATCTTCAGTAGAATCAGGGATATAATTACAAAACACATAATATATATTTATGAACTATAAGAAAACACAACATGCAAACGTTTTGATATTTCTGGCTTGAAAGGGTAAATGGGGTTTCTTAGAAACAAAAAATCAAAAGGTCAAAAAGACTGGTTTAATAACTGTTGATAAAAGGTAAAGGGACCTTAGAGAAACAAGGAACCAAAGATTTTGAAAAGAGATAAGAAATGGGCTTGATTGCATAATTGCAAGATAGACTCAAAGAAGTCTTGGATATATGCTTTTCATTGCCTATCAACAGCCTCTGGGGTTAAGTTGTCGTGTGGTTTCACAACTTGGAATGTCAGTTATTGGAGAAAGATACAACAGAAAGCAGATCACTCCCTCTCAATAAGTATGAGGCTAACTTTAAATTAGAACCAGTTAAAATCTCTCTCTTTCTCTCTCTGTCTCTCTCAGTGAAATGGTTTCTTACATTGAACTGAAATCCACTCTGAAAATCTTCCATTATTTTGTGACTGTTGGCAATCAGATCTCATCAACAGGAAATTGAAGGGACTGTAAAAAGTCGACCTATTATATTTTATGAATTTGTATTCTTTACCCACAGGGGGATTGCTCCTTTTTTGTCTATTTTGTTAACCCATAATATGCTACATTGTCTTGTCTTTTCCATCTGTAAATGTGTGTTTAAGGATTAAACCAAGATAGTTTAATTTTGAATAGCAATTTGGTTGTTAACCATTTTTTGCCACGACTTAAAAAATAATTCTCCTGTACAATAAATGAGTTACTTTGAGTCCATTAACGAAGCTTGGTGAGATTTCTTTTATACTGGTTAGTAGTACAAAAGAAAACAAATTAAACTTTTTGGTGATTCAATCAAATGTGCAGTTCTGATACACTTTATGGGGTTGTTGATTTAATTAATAGTGTGCTCCCCTCATCAGGGTCATAGCAGTAGAATGATTGGAATAAACTTATATGCCATCACATTTATCATTTTGCATGTCGTAGTGGCATGATTGATGAGTCTGTGAGTTGAGCCGTAGGATCACAGAGTCATAGAGATGCACAGCACAGAAACAGACCCTTCGGTCCAACTCATCTTTGCTGAACAATTCTTCTAAATTAATCTAGTCTCATTTACCAGCATTTGGCCCATGTCTCTTTAAACCATTCCAATTCATATACCAATCCAGATGTCTTTTAAATGTTGTAATTGTAACAGCCTCCACCACTTCCTCTGGAAGGTTATTCCATGCACGCATCACGCTCTATGTGAAAAAAAATTGCCCTTTAGGTTCCTTCAAACCACACTCACTTTAAACCTATATGCTCTTCCGTTCGAGTCCCCTGACCTGGGGAAAAGACCTTAACTATTAACCCCATCTATGCCCCTCTTTTATTTTATAAATTTCCATAAGGTCAACCCTCAGTGTCCCCTGCCCAGCCTATTCAGCCTCTCCCAACAACTCAAACCCTCCAACTCTGGCAACATCCTTGTAAATCTTTTCCGATGAAGGGCCTAGGCCCAAAACATCAGCTTTTGTGCTCCTAAGATGCTGCTTGGCCTGCTGTGTTCATCCAGCCCCACACTTTGTTATCTCAGATTCGCCAGCATCTACAGTTGTCTCTTTTCTGAATCCTTTCAGGTTTAAGTAGGCCTGCCCCAAAAATTTAAGACAGCTCGCAGTTCTCCAGGAGTTACATCATATAACTAGAAAATTATTCCTCTTCAGCTTCTAACAGTCTCAGTGCAGTTGCTTTTCAAAGTTTACTGAAGGTAAAAACAGAGGAGTATGTTCAAAAGCAAGGTTCAAGCTTAGTAAATACAGAAAAGTTATTTGTGTTTGTGCATGTGAAATAGAAAGAGGTAGAGATTGCAGCATTTCCCCTGGCTTTTTCTGAAATTGAAGATCACTTTCTTAGACTTTGCTGCAAGAAAGTTTGGACTAAAACAAGGATATGAATAAAAAACCCTATTTTTTCATTTGCTTTGAACAAATTTATTAATTAGTTATAAAAGCAGTGGCGATGTGAAACAAATTGATTGACTGGATGAGTAAGTTGATGGCCAAAATTATTGGACTAATTTTTACAGCAGGGGCTGTTCGCCTCAACCCCTTCTTCATAAAAGTCAAGAGCAAGCCACCCCTGCTTGGCTGGCTTTCTCTGCATTCTTTGATTGTTGTTGGGTGATTAATTGGCTTAAAGCAAGTCTTCCACCAATTTGAGGAGAAGTTCACACCTCCAAGACCTACCAGCCAATCGAACAGCTGCCAACTCTCTAGTCCCAGATCAGTAGCCACTGCTCGATACGAAGTAACTCCTGGAAGGAAGCAACTTTCAATGGGACTGGAATCAGGCACAAATCCAGACTTCGCTGAAACAGGCGAATGGGATTTTTTGGACAGGGTGGATAGGGAACTAAGGAAGGGAGAACAGGAAAGGACAATGCCTTAGTGAGGACAGGGGCCCAAAAAGGAGGCACCACACCCACCTTGCCCTGCCACCTGTCTGCTGGATTTCACTGGAAAAGTACACTTGGTTATGAATTGATTGCTGCAGCTGGTAAAATTGCATCGGGGCAGGTGGTTAGGCTCTGGGAGTGGCACCACGAGCATGGTGCCCAGCATTATAACACACATACCTTCCCATGCCCACACATGATCCTGCTCCAAGTGGCCATAAAATAGGTAGCTTGCTATGAGATCCTCTCATATTCTTAAATTCCCTATACTACTCATTCACAGACCAATATGTATTCATGCTACTGATACTAGCAATCCAGGAGCATCAGACATATGAATGCGTTTAAAATCTCATTCCACCCATTAAATTGTCTTTGGCTTGACCTATGGAAGCTGAGAGCATCAATATCAGTCCCATCAAAGCTTCATTGTTTGTTTCCATCTTTATTTTTCTTTTTTCGATATACCTTTCCATTAGATCATGCAATAGTTCAATACTAACAAGCAGGGTTCCCAGCCTTTTCGATGCTTTAATAAAGTGAGTAACTAAATCATTATTCACAGTGAGAAGACCGCAATAGAGGAATGAGTTAATATATCTGCACTAGAATGCTCGGTTTTACGTGTAGAGATCCAACATAAGGGATAATTGAACTGAAAATTTGTATTCAATTAGCTTAGGTGCTAATTATTTTAATGCTCAGGTGTCTTGTAATACATCCCATTATTTGATCTTTTCTTCTAATAGTCAACCTGACATTTTATATGATAGAATTTTATTTTTATATTTACATTTTACAATGTGATTAGCCATTGTGTCACACCCTTGTGGTACTGTTCATAGTTTCTCCCTCAGGTTCGTGATTTTTGTGAACTTTATAATGTTCGTTGTATCATACCAAAAAAAGGCATGTTGAATCAGCTGCAGAAATGAGTTAAAGCGACAGCAACATGAGTTTCTGCACGGAAAGTTATGTTACAAAAAGTGGTGGGAAGGAGTGGTCTATTTGTGGACAAAAAAGGGCAGATTTGCTTGAGCCTTTTCATGTTGCTCTGGATTCTAGCATTTCAAACAGTATAGAAGTCTTTCGTAAACAAATTCAATCATTTTGGACAAATGTAATAGAAATCCAACTGACAAACACTTAATTTTCTTTGCTGTTCATATATCTGTCTAGTTCTCTGATTCCAGAGTTCAGAGAGCTATCAAACTGATTAATTCAGATATTAGTAAGAATGTTGAACATTTCCTCATACCTTTTTCAGCATTTTTAGGTTAGATTGTCATATGCATGGAGCAACATTCCTCAATTTAACATTAAAAAGTCTATTTTATTGAGTTTTGTCACAGAAATGAACATTTTGCATGACATTCAGAGTGGTGAGCTCACTTTAACTGATTGCATGTATAAATTACTGCAGCTGATTTAAAACAAAATATTAACTTACATATGGGGCAGCAGCAATCCTTTTAACTGCTTACACATTAAATTTACCAAAACTGGTCTGCAGGCCAATACCAGCTGATTGTTTGAGCACTTTTTGGTGGCATAGCTTCTTGCTTCGGCATGGAAACCATAAATAATTGAAATTCAAAAGGTGGGTAACACCCAAGAAACTATTGTCATTCTTGGTTGGTGAAAGTGGGATCAAACGGTTCGGTGAAATGCAGTACCAGAAAAGGTTCACCTTTCTCACAAGGTAAGAGAAAAAGTAAAAGCCAAAATCAAATGGTAACAGCATAAATGAATCATTTTTGAAACTTCCCAGTCTGGTTTGAAAGACCTATTTAATTTGGTGGAACATGAACATTTACTCAATAACACATAAAAAGTAAACAATACAGCACTGTGAAAAGGCATTTTACATATATCACTTTGCATCCCGACATGATATTCCCACTTCATATTTTTCCTTTCCCAGGGTTTCAGGAAAACTATTATTTTTCTTACATTTAATTGGTTTCCTGTATGCAATTATTGCATATAAAGAAACATTATTCAGGGGCTGTAAGCCTTTCTTTCATTAAGCGGCGAATTTCTTGACTAATTTTGGCTGAAAATATTTTAAGATGTTTTCCAATGGTGCACTTTGTGTCCATAGTTTAGTTCAATTCTGAAAAAATTAGCCTGATATATTTATGTAAAGCTGCTGAAAGATTTTTGCAGATTTCTTTTCTGGCTAAACAAACGAAGATCCGAGACAGGTTTGGATTCTCACAAGTTTTCGAAGACTTCTGCTTTGATGACAATGCAAGTACTATGGGGTGTAATTTTGCCCTTTGATGTCCCAGTTTATCTGATGAGCCTCTCCCTGAGTTAGATGTTTGAATGGGACACATCTTTGCCTTTAACGAAATAGAAACTTGTCTAATTAGCCTGTCACTTCCAAAGAAGCCAAAGGAAATTGCCTTATATTAAAAGGTTTAGTAGTGTAATTAATCTAAGATTAGGAAACATGCACTCCATTTGAATAATAGAGGCTAGCTTCCTCCGTTGTGTATTGTTCTGCAAACAAAGTTAACTTGGTTGATCTTGGATGCCGTTTGGATTTTGAAAACAGATTGAAAAATGAATATTACACTATGAAGAATTTTCAACCTGCAGCAAAGGTCCCTGCAGCAGTTAATAATGCTGAATTTTGATTTAGAAAATGTAATTTGAATGGTTGCTTTTGACAAGTGTGGATACAATAGGCTATAGGGCATATTTTTGGGTTGTAGATATTTATTACTTGATGTCTCTATTTCTTCACAAGGTATGAATATCATTGACTAGACCAGCATTTATCGCTGATCCCTAATTGGTAGGGGTGAATTGGCTTTTTGAAGCATTGCTGTCCACAGGAATTTCAGTGTTTAAAATTCAGGTTATTTTAAGGACAAGCTAAAATAGCTCTGGGATTGATAGAGAGCAGATAATATTCATGGTACTTTGTATTTAGGAGCTGACTTCTTTGGCTCTTGTGGAATAGGGGTAGTGTCCCTGCCTCTGGGCCAAAAGGTCCAGCTTCAATCCACAAGTCCGCAATTAAAATACAAAATATGATTTGCTGTTCTTAGGAAAGTGGTAAGTTTAAAACATTTATAACAAGGAATTATTTTGATATGCAGAATGGGGCATATCAATCAAATAGTGTGAATAATAATAAATCAGAATAGGAAAGCAAGAACTTTCAAACCATTTTAAAAATAGAATATTTTTAGGATTTCTATTTTCTATTTAGGCTTCTATTTTCGCAAGTCAAAGAAAAAGTTTTATTGGACTTGAGAATCTTTATGCTTGCTGCAGCATCAGTGTGTAAATTGAAAATGTTGCTAATCCAAGATATTTAAATTTATTTGCTCCAATTGGTGGTCTAAAGCTTATGTAGTAGTCTGGACAGGAAGGCAAGGTATTTGATCTTGAACAATGCTTGAAGTGAAATATTTATGTCAGACTTCCAGTAACTGTTGAACCATGGATACTGAATATTTGAGTTTATTGCTTGTTTATCACAGTTGACAGTAAGTTGATTCAGCCCATGCAAAGTTGGTTGAAATTGTACAAGTTTACTATTATAATAATGAAATCTTAACTAATTGGCTTATATAAGTGAGCACATCTTATAACACTCTAACACAAGAGACTGCACAATGATGGTGGTTGGCAATCATTACCATGTCAACAGAAACATGCCAAGTTTCCATCTCATCTTGGCTTGGCTTCACCAGCATTGAACCAGAGAACTGTCAATCAAACACAGAACTATTCACTTAGTCATGTGCTTTCCAGAAGTCAGTGAAATGCTGGAAAGTGATATAATGGAATAATTATGTAATAGCAATTAGCCAATGAGATACCTTAAAGTCATGTAATCTTTGAAAGATCATATCATCACCACTAGTTGTGATGCTTCAAATGTATGCTCTTTTGTTTTATTGCTGCTCTGTGGTTCAGGTTATTATACAATGTGAATCAAGACTAAGGATAATCTTCAGTTGCAGCCTGGTTAGAAGATGTGGTATTATTAAACATTGGTATGCATAGAATTAATTCCCAATTTTAATTGCACATTCTGTTTTTTTTACATTATTTTTTGATATTGTACTATTATTCATCATGATATATTAAAATACCATCTTTTAAAAATGGGGCAACATTAAAAATGAGAGCAGGAATGGAACATTTGACACTTACAGCTTACTCCATCTCTTAATAAGACCATAACTGATTTCTACCTCAGTTGTACTATCCTGCATCATTTACATTTCCCTCTATTTGTCAGTATTCAAATGTTATCAATCTCAGTCTTTAATGCACCCAGTCATGATCATCCATGACTCTCTGGAACAAAGGATTCCAAAGCTTCACAATTCTCCAAGCGAATAAACCTTTCCTCATTGTAGTGCTAAACAGTCATGACTTATTCAGAGCTTCTTGCAATAGTTCTACATCCTTAGTTAGAGGAAGTTGTGTCCCCAATGTCAATAAAGTATTTTATTTATTTCAATGCCATCACCTACTGTTCTTCTAACATTTAGGAAATGGAGACCAAGTGTTTTCAATCTTTGTTCATAGAATAATTCCATCTACCCAAGGATTAGTCTGGCAATGTTTGGTTGCTTTCTGTCTCAGCTAAAGCAAGTATATCCATCAATAAAACTGTGTGCAGTATTCCGGATGCAATCGCACTAATGTGCTGTCATTACAGTAAACTTCTTTACATTTTTGGAAGATGAGATTTGAACACAGAAAAAAATGAATCTTTTTTTAAAATTCCACTGGCATCAAGTCAGTACAAACAGGAAAGGAAATCAACTCCCCCTTCCAGCAAAGAGGCCTTTATAGCAAGTGAGAGGCCATTAGATTACTCCAATTACCCTCCCTTTCCAGCAGCACCTCTCTACATATCTCCCTTAAACTTTGCCCCTCTAATCTTAAATCCGTTGTCATAGTGTCATACAATCATAGAGCAGCATGGAAACAGACCCTTCAGTCCAACTTGTCCGTGCCAACCAGAAATCCTAGATTAATCTATTCCCATTTGTCAGCATTTGGCCCATACCCGTCTAAACCCTTCATATACATATATCCATCCAAATGCCCTTTAATTGTTGTAACTGTGCTGTCTAAATATGCTAGCTGCATTATGCTCTCTAGTATCTGACACTTCCATCCTGAGAAAAGACTCCGACTACCCACATTATCCATGTCTCTCATAATTTTATGTACTTCTATGAGGTCGCCCCTCAACCTCTGATGCTTTAGTGAAAACAATCAATGTTTATTCAAGCTCCCTTATAGCCAAAACTCTGTAATTTAGTAACATTCTGGTAAACCTCTTTCTCACCCTCTCCAAATCCTCCACATTCTCCCTATGGTCTGGTGATCAGACTGCACACAATATACCAAATGTGGCCTAACTAAAGTCTTATACAGCTGCAAGATGACTTGTGAACTGTAATATGCAATGCCCTGACCTATGAAGGCAAGAATACCATAACCCTTTGTTATTAAGATATCCACTTGTGTTGTCACTTTTGGGGAGCTATTGACTTGGAGTCCAAGATCCCTCTGTCTACCAATGCTTCTAAGGCTCCTGCCATTTCTGTATGCTTTCCTCTTACATTTGATCTCCCAGAATACATCACCTCACATTTGTTTGGATGAAACTCCAATTGCCATTTCTCCATCCAACTTTCCAACTGATCTACATCCTGCTGTATCCTTTGATCACACTTCTCACAATCCACAACTTCATCAATTTTCGTGTTATCTATAAACTTACTAATCAGAGCATGTATATTTTCAACTAACAAAAGTTATATATGTTACAAATAATAGAGATCCCAGCACTGATCCTTGTGAAACATGACCGGTAACAGACCTCCAGTTAGGAAAACACCCCTCCACAAGTATTCTTTATCTTTTATGACAAAGTCAGTTTTGGTTCCAACCTGTCAACTCACTGTGGATTCCGTGTGACTTAATCATTTGGACCAGACTGCCATGACGGACCTTGTCAAATGCTTTAATAAAGTCCATATAGACAGCATCTACTGCCTGACCCTCACCAATTAGCTTTGTTAAATCCTCAAAAACTTAATCAAGTGTTTGAGACAAGACCTCCCTGACATAAAGCTAAGCTGACTGTCCTTGATAAGTCCATTCTTCGCCAAATTCAAATAAATCTTGTCCCTAAGAATACTCTCCATTAGTTTCCATATTACTGATATATGGCTCACTGGTCTATCATTTCCTGTATTGCCCCTTCTGCCCCTCTTAAACAAAATAACAACATTGTCGATCTTCTGGTATTCTGGGACCTTAAGTGCTACTAAGGAGGATACAAGCATCTCTGTCAGGCCCCCACAATCTCTTCTGCCCTAGGATCCTGAGTTAGATCTCGTCAAGACCTGTGGATTTATCTACTCTCATGTTTTATTAGGACACCCAACATCTTCAGCTTCAGAATATCAACATACGCCTCTCTGATCTCACCATCATCTATGTCGTTCTCCTTGATGATTACAGATGCAAAGTGCTCATTAAAGACCAACGCACTTACTCTACAAACACTCAAATTCCCTCCTCTGTCCTTGAGTGGACCTACTCTTTCACTAGTTACCCTCTTGCTCCTAATCTGCATGTAAAATGACTGGGGATCCTGCACAGGGACATTTCATATGCCCTTCTAGCCCTCCTAATTTCATGCTTAGGGTCTTTTCTGTTTCCATTATACTCCTCAAGGGGCTTGTTTGATTTCACTTTCCTAAACATTACGTATGCTTTTCTTTTCTTTTTGACTCAATGTTCAATATCTCTTAGCAACCAACATTCCTGAATCTTGCCATCCTTATCTTTTGTCCTCACTGAAACGTGCTGGTAACTGAACTCTGATCAACCAGCTTTTAAAAGACTCCCACGATGTCGTGTGGATTTACCCTCAAACAGCCACCCTCGATCTAATTTCTCTCATTCCCGCCCAATATTGTTTGAGTTAGCCTTCTTCCAATTTAGCACTTTCACCACAGTAATAGTTTTATCCTCATCTGTAACTATCTCAAAATTTACAAAATTATGATCACTGTTTCCAAATTGGCCCCCAAATGAAACTTTGGTCTGGCTTGTTCCCAAATATAAGTTTTAATATAGCCCCCTCTCTAGTTGAACTATTTACTTATTGCTTCAAGAATTCTTCCTGGAAGCACCTATCAAATTCTGCTCCAGCTAAGCCTCTGGTACTAAGGGGGTCCCCGTCAATATTAGAGAAGTGATAATTACCTACTTCAACACCCTTTTGCATCTTTTCATCTTCACATCTGCTTACATATCTGTTCCTCTACCTCCCGCTGGCTTTTGGGAGGCTTATAGTATAGCCCCATCAAAATGGTTGCACCTTTCTTATTCCTCAGTTTTACCCATGCAGGCTTGCTGATGAGCCTTTCAAGACATCCTCGCTTAGTGCTGCTGTGACGTTCGTAATCAGTAACGCAACTCTCCACCCCCATCCCCTTTTGCAAGCCTCTATATCATGCCTGAACATCTAAACCCTGGAATGTTGAACTGCCAGTCCTGCTCTTTCCTCAAACAAATTTCTGTATTGGCTATCACAACTAGTCCCATGTCCTAATCCAGGCCCAATGCTCAGCTGATTCACCCGTTATACTCCTTGCATTAAAATAAATACACCAGTCGACCAGGCCCACCATGTTCATTAACATGACCCTGGTATTCTTCCTATTAGGCTCACTTGACTTAATATTCACCTTCTCCTCAATCGCTCTTCCTGTTGACCTACTGCACTGGCCCCCACCGACTGTTGCACTAGTTTAAACCATCAAGTGCAGCTAGCAAACTTCCTTGCAAGGATATTGTTATCCCTCCAGTTTAGATGCAACCTGTCCTTCTTATACAGGTCCCATGGGCCCTGGAAGACAGCCCAATGATCCAGATATTGAACCCCTCCCTCCTTCACCAGCTCCTTAGCCACACATTTAACTGTATTATCTTCCTTTTTCTGGCCTCACTAGCAAGTGCCTCAAGGACTAATTGCCAGATTACAATCCCAGAGGCCCTGTGTTCAACTTTCTACGCAATTCCTTGAACTCCCTTTGCAAGACATTATCTCTCTTTCTGCTCACCCTCTCCCTTCAGAATATCCTGTGCCCACTTAGAAACATTCTTGATCCTGGCACCAGGGAGGCAACACATCATCCTGGAGTCTAGTGTGTGACCCCAGAAACACCTGACTGTGCTCCTGATTATAAAGTCCCCTCTTACTTACATTCACCTACACTTCAACTTTTTACATCCTGGAAAAATTCCAATTTATTGGAAAGCTACAATGTAACACCGTAATACTGAAAGGGTAGGAGACACCAAAACAGTTAAGTAAAGGCCAGTTAGATCCTTCATTGGAAAAATGCTAGAGCCTATGAAAAAGGATATCATAGCAGACTGTATTCTGTGTCTCTGACAGAAAATCATTTTGTAAAATCAAGCTAAGTCAGCATGGCTTCATGAAGAGGAAATCATACCTGACAAATGTATTACAGTTCTTTGGTGAGATAACAAGCAGGACAGTTAAAGGGCAGCCAGTGGATGTAAAATGTTTAGATTTCCAAAATGTGTCCCAAAAGGCACTGTATAGAAGGCTACTTAATGAGATTACAAGGTGTAGAGCTGGGTGAACACAGCAGGCCAAGCAGCATCAGAGGAACAGGAAGGCTAACGTTTTGGGCCTAGATGCTTCTTCAGAAAAAGGGTCTAGGCCCGAAACATCAGCCTTCCTGCTCCTCTGATGCTGCTTGGCCTGCTGTGTTCATCCAGCTCTACATCTTGTTATCTAAAAATCTCCAGCATCTGCAGTTCCTACTATCTCAGACTACTTAATGAGATGGTTTTGGGGAAAGTATATGAAGAAGAAAAGAGGATTGGTTAATAGAAAGCAGAGAATTGGAAAGAAGGTAGTGTTTTCAGGATGGCAATCTTCAACTAATGGAGTGCCACAGAGATCAGTTGGTGGGGCACAATTATTTACAACATATACCAATGAATTGGATGTGGATGATACAAAAACGGATGGGAAGTAAAGTAATGAGAATGATATAATTAGTCTATAGAGGAATGCAGGCAGGTCAAGTGAGTGGGAGCTGGAATATACCGTAGATAACATGGCATTGTGCACTCTGACAGGACGAATAGAGGGACTTACTGTTGTTTAATGGAGAAGGGCTACAGAAAGTTGCAGTGGAATGTGGGGATCCTCCTGCATAAGTTACAAAACATTAGTATACAAATTTAGCAGATAAAAGTGAAGTTAAATGGAATGCCGACATTTATTTCAAAGGAAATGGAAAACTAAACATGATTCCAGTCAGACCAGAACTAATTTTGGTCTCGAGATCTGATGAATTTTTGTTTGGCATTGGAGGCACTCCAGAGAAGATTCCCAAGGTTGATTTGGACTATGGAGGGATTTTCTTAGATGAAGAGGTTGAGTAGGTTATGCTTGCATTCATTGAAGTTTAGAAGACTGAAAGGTGACCATAAAATGAAATATATATGATTCTTACAATTTTTTAAGGGACGCGGCAGAGCAATATTGGAAAGGATGGTTCCCCTTGTAGGAGAATCTAGGACCAGAGGAAATGATCTCAGAGTAAGTGGCCACTTATTTAAACCGCTAGGAGGAGGATTTTTTTTTCTCTGAGTGTAGTCATTCTGTGGAATTCGTTACTGCAGAGTGCTGTTGGGGTTGGCTCATGTATGTTCAAGGTTGAGATAGACATTAATCAATAAGGGAATTAAGGATTGTGTGGATAATCCTCAACTGGAGTTGAGGATTGTCAGATCAGCAACAATTTCATTGGATAGTAGAGCAGATAGCCCAAATAACCTACTTCTGCACATACATCTTAATGGTCTTCTGGCCTAAGACTCCTGCTCAAGAGAAGTAAGGTTGTAAATAGGCCTTTAAACTAAATAGTAGGAGGGTGAGGATGGAAAATTATGGCAAATGTGAAAGATGGATGGCTCAGCTGGCGTTATTAAAATTTCCATAACTTTAAGTAATAGGACAGTATGGAAAGAATCAGGAGTCTAACTTCTGGCACAGCAGAAAAAGGGACAATTAGATCAAGGGAGGCTGTCAATGAAAGTCTCAGGTTATTGTACTTAAATGGATGCAATATAAGAAACAAGGTAAACGAGTTTATAGCGTAGATTGAAATTGTTGGGTATGATGTTATGAGTATCACAGAGACATGGCTGCATGGGGATCAGGGCTGGGAACCAAAGTAATGTCATGAAATGAGAGGATGTCAAACTAACATTAGTCTGAATTATTTAATTGTGTTTGGGTGAAGTCTGTATGCTTGGTAATACAGGATCTGTTGTGTATTTAATATTTTGCACACTAGAAACTTTAAACCCACTTTACAAAGGGGTCAAAAAACTAAGATGTATGACAAGACCGTAAATGTTTTCTATATAAACCAGTGTACAACTTGTTACATATTTGCAACAGTAAACTCAAGATTCTAATCTTTTAACCAGAGGTTGAATCAACACCAGATTTATCATAGATAGTATATAAATTGAGATAAAGACAGATAACACATTCCTCCGTGAGTTTCAAAACTATCAAGGTTCAAGCAATAGGAACTGGACTTGCTGCAGGTCATGGGAGACAGTAGCGTTTTGCTTTTCCATAGATTGGATAGTCCCTCCCGTGTTAGGAGTCACACCCAGTGAAAACCAACAAAACATCATCACACATTTTGCTGCCAAAGTTGACTTTTATGTCACCCACCAGCAGAACTCGAATCAAAAGCAGCAGAAAACAAGCCTCAGAATGACTGCACTCCTGAAACTTGCCATTATTTCAAACATACCCAGTGTGATCACCAAGATATGTTCAGACCATAACCAGGATTAATTGTCTTGAAAATACATGTTTGCAAAACCTTGACTTCAACAAATACAGATTTGCTAACTTCTAGACAGCTACATCTGAGCACATTACATTTCCTGACAATTTGTATTAATAAACCTACAAAAAACTTAACAAAACATAAAGTATTAGAGAAAGACAGCCATAATTTTTTTAAAAAGCATCCTTTAACTGAAAAATAGTGTGTTGTGTAGTCAGGGGCTCAAAACACAATGCTTACTTTGTCAGACATTGCCTCAATAAATATTGACCATCCCCACTATATGGCTTTGTCATACTATTTAGTGTCTTATCTATTTAGTGTTTGATAAATTGTCCAAATCTGGTGCTAATTATTTTGTGCCACAATTTGCATCCCTTACCTCAGTACTGATTTCAAAAACAAAAGAGACAAGTTAGCCTTGAAAAAAATGATTTTCCTGAACAGAAAACAGCAACGACTCCACATTTTCATTTTCCCCATGGACAACATTTTGGAGCATACTACGCCTATATGGAAAGTTCCCGTTTCCTCAAAAACAGAGAGCTTGTCTCGTCTGTTCCACCATGGCAAGTCTCTGCCTGTTCATCGACTGCCGCTGTTGTGTCCTTTTGGCCCAGCTCCCATTTTCATGTTTCCAGACAGGAAATATGAATCAAAATAACATGACAGAAAAACATTAATTAGCTTTTGTGTGGGGCTTGGAGTCTTAATGAGGAACAGGATTGAAATAAACCTTTAATCCTCGATGAATGTTCCACTTTGTAAAATATTGAAGTCACTATCAGTTCTTTCTGATCATCGAAGGCTTTTAAAATTCATTCAGTTTCCTGTGAAGCAAACCCCATAAATAGTGGTTATGATCTTAAAGGAATTCTGCTATCAACATACCAAGATCAATTTTACGTGACAACAAACTCATAGTATATACATCATGTGATTCCAGTAAAGATAACTTATTCCTTGGACTTGTCTTATTTAAATAAGCGTTCCCTAGTAAATATTTAAAACAGCTAATGTATTCATTTATTTACCAGATCTTTGCTGGCTCCTTTCAAAGTCTACATTTTAAGTGTAATACAAAAGACCATTTGTCCCATGATATTGGTTCCTTCCACAGTTCACACATAGCAAGCCCAATCATAGGCTCCCCACCCAAGCCCTACTCTTTTGATGTCAGCCTAGTGAATCAAATTGATCTCTTATCACTATGACCTTGCACCCACTAATCTAAGGAAAATTCAAGTGGGCTATATATCTACAGTCATAACCTTTCCTGTGTAAACTAAGATGGTCAGACTAAGAATTATCTCCACAGTTAAGATTTTAGAACATAGAACATAGAACATAGAAAATAACAGCACAGTACAGGCCCTTCGGACCTCGATGCTGTGCCGGCCTGTCATACTGATCTCAACCCCATCTAACCTACACTATTCCATGTACGTCCATATGCTTATCCAATGATGACTTAAATGTACCTAAAGTTGGCGAATCTATTACCATTGCAGGCAAAGCATTCCATTCCCTTACTACTCTCTGAGTAAAGAAACCACCTCTGACATCTGTCCTATATCTTTCACCCCTCAATTTAAAGCTATGCCCCCTCGTGCTCGTCATCACCATCTGAGGGAAAAGGCTCTCCCTATCCACCCTATCTAACCCTCTGATTATTTTATATGTTTCAGTTAAGTCACCTCTCAACCACCTTCTCTCTAATGAAAACAGCCTCAAGTCCCTCAGCCTTTCCTCGTAAGACCGTCCCTCCATACCAGGCAACATCCTAGTAAATCTCCTCTGCACCCTTTCCAAAGCTTCCACATCCTTCTTATAATGCGATCACCAGAACTGTACACAATACTCCAAGTGCGGCCGCACCACAGTTTTGTACAGCTTCACCGTAACCTCTTGGTTCCGGAACTCGATCCCTCTATTAATAAAAGCTAAAACACTGTATGCCTTCTTAACAGCCCTGTCAACCTGGGTGATTTTAGTGAAAAGCATGGAATGAAACACCACTGAAAGAGGCCACTTGACCCTTCAGGACTCTACTCACCTTTTGGAAGATGACTACAATTAATCCCAGTCTCACTTTTCCTCCATAGACCTACAAGTTCTTCCCTTGACAAATCTATTTAATTCCCTTTTGAAAGCTACAATTGACTCTGCTATAAATGCCACTTCAGGCATCATATTTTCCAATCTTAGGGACTTGCTGCATAAAGTAATTCTCATCATAGAATCCTCATAGTGTGGAAACTAGCTTGTCAGCTCCTTGAGTCCAGATAACATCCCATCCAGTCTTTGTAACACTGCATTTCCCACAGTTACTATATTTAGCCTACACATCTCTGAACACTATGGGCAATTTAGCATGGCTAATCCACCTAACCTACACACCTCTGAACATTGGGAGGAAACCCACACAGGCATGGGAGCACATGCAAACTCCAAACAGACAGTTGCCTAAGGATCGAATTGAACCCAGGTTCCACAGTACTGTGAGGCAGCAGTGTTAACCACAGAGCCACTGTGCTACCCCTATGAAGGGATAAGACTAACCCTGATACTAATAGTTCTGCCACTCATACGTGCGGTATAGACAGGCATCACAAAGTATCATGAAGCTATTAGCAATTGCCACATCTTCTTCCATAGACACATAAAATATATTTATTTATAACTAACACCACCTCTGAAGATAGCTTACTTGAGCACATTCCTAAGTTACTTACTAAGGTGTCAGCCTCTGAAATAAATCAACATTAATCTACAGGAAACCTTCTAAGCTATATGTAAATGCCGCAAGGCCAATGTAAAAACAACCACAGAAGACCAAGGAGTTCTCCCAGTGCTGTGATCAGCATTCCTTTCTCAAACCATCTAAAATCTTCTGTTTGTGGGGTCTTTCATTCAAGACTACAAAATTCTCGCAAAATGAGTCGGAAAGTTGGTCAGAGATCTTTGGCTTCATCAAGTCCAAAAACATGAGCTAAGCTAGACTAATATTAACCACAGGGTAGACCTCAGGCCCCAATTTTTATTTCCAGATAACATGCACAGAGGCAGAAGAATTCATGTTTGATCTAACAAAAACGGAAAGTGCTGGGAAAACTCAGCAGGTCTGGCGGCATCTGTGGAGAGAAAGCAAAGTTATTATTTTGGGTCCAGTGACCCTTTTTTTTAGAAATAAGAGATAACAAGGTGTAGAGCTGGATGAACACAGCAGGCCAAGCAGCAACAAAGGAGCAGAAAAGCTGATGTTTCAGGTCTGGACCCTTGCTCAGAAATTTTTAGAACCCTTTTTTGTTTCCTTTTTGATGCACTGGGCTGCCTGGAATCAGAAACTATGCCAGGTGACCTGCAAAGGGCCAAAGAGCTTTTGGTTTTGAAGGCAATCTAAGTTGAAAGCCCTTCTTGTGGCTCTAGCACTGAGGTCAAATGTTAAAATGCAGGGAGAAGGTCTAATCTCTCATATTCCTCTACCCTCAAATTCCTCTCATTCCTCCTCACACATTCTTATGCCCAATCCATGCCAATCCAAGCCATCTGTTGCCCTCTATTCGTGCCCTATGGCCCTGCATTCCCCCGCATCCCTATAACAATGATCCCCACTGTGGCTCATTATATGTCCATACTAAAAATTCTACATTGTAGGCTTCATTCTACTAAAATAAGACACTGCCATTCATAAATAACACACATTGGGAGCTGTTGAGAGGTTTGATTTCTCTCAATAGCTCTCAACAAGGCTGACAGTTACCAACAGTTGTTGACTTTTTGATAGTTCATGACAGTTCTCGGTGATTTTGCCAGTTTGTGACGAGTTTTACTTTTCCCTGCCAGTTTTACAGTTGCATCTTTCAGGTGCAATCTACTCTAAACTAACAACCTTAAAGGACACTTTACCGCCACTCACACCCAACACTCTACTTCCTCCCCATCACCCTCTGGGGTATCTGACCTTCTCTAAGGTTGCCTGATGCCCCCATTTGTGACCCAAGATCATATCAATTGGTCTACTTTGCTTTTCCAAAGAGTATGTTGGCTCTCCGAATGAATCCACAAGATCAGACTTGCTCTGAGAACATCTAATGATACTATTTTTAGTATGAGCTGCATTCCTCATTAAAGGGATGTTGAAATATCATTCAGTGAAAGCAGCTCTGATTTCAATGGGCAGATGCTTCTGTAAGGTACCCAAATGCAAAACCAGTCCGAATCCCACTTTGGTCCCTGTGAAAATGGGAAGTGTTATGTTTGGGGGTTGGATGTGTGACATCCATTATTTTTTGGCCAAAATGAATTTTTTATACGTGCTGAAAATTTGGGTCTCGATATTCATCTTTGTGGGAAGGGGTGTCTTTTATTGACTCATGGGTTATGAGTATCACTGGTTTGCCAGCTTTTATTTCTCATCCCTAATTTTCTAGCAATGAAGCAGCCACATTGTTGTGTGTCTGGAGGCCCCTTTAGGCTAGAGTATGTATAAATCGAGAACTTCCTTCCTTAAATAGCATTAGTGAATCAGGTAGACAATATCCTATTTCCCTCCAACAATTCCACATGAACTCTCGTACCGTCATACAAACGTTGTGCTAGTTCATGATAGTACAGAGTTCCACGCCTATCCCCCAACCTATCTTGTTAACTCATATAATATCTATTTACCCATGAGAGAACATCAATACTTACCTGTTGTACACTTAAGAAATTGTCCCCACCAACGACACACCACCTGATTCCTGACATCACCTCACAAACCGGTAAACACTACCCGATACAATCAGACCTAACACCTAACACCCCACCCCCCTCACCCTGCACCCTTCCTCCAGTCGCCTGAGTCCCTTGGAATCACCACCACCCCACAATTCACTGTTTAGGCTCCCCCAGGAACTGTTGCACACCCTGCACAGCTTGTGCTGTCCTCCTAAAAGTAACATTATCCTCTTGCGGGCCCCAGACACCACCCTTATACACACTAGACTCAGTTCTTCCATCCTCTGATCTGATCCAACACCATAATCAAGATCAGGCTACTTATCACTCTATCCACCTGGCACATGACCCACTTTACCCCCCATGGCCTCCTACACCTCTTCACTTTCATTTCATGGTGACTCTTTCACATAAGCTGCCAAAGTATATGGCTGTGCTCCTGGACATTTGAATCACAGACTATGACATGCTTACAGCTACAAGCCTGGAGGTATAGATTCCATGAGGATATGTTTTGCTCCTGGATTCATGGGCTCCTGCTTAGGTTTATATAAGAAGCATCTGCCAGGAATTTGCAATGAAGAAGTGATCTACAGTAAACTGGGCAATTTTAAACTAAATTTTTAATGCAAAAGTCGCTTTCTATGATTGTGAATGAAGTGACAACATTCAGTCCTGCCAATTCATCACATATAAATTATTCAACTCCATCTACTGATAATTTCTGAACGATCAATAAAGTTACTATTCTGGATAGTAAGGCACGTTCTAAGCATGCTTTGCACAAAATAACACGTATATACTCTCTACTAGGAGATAACAAGAGCTACAGATGCTGGAGACAGAGACAACACTCATGGAAGTGGAGGAACACAGCAGGCCAAACAGCATCACAGAGCAGGACAGTTGATGTTTTGGGTCAGGACCCTCCTCAAGTGAGAGGCAAGGTAGAGAAGCTAAGACCTTCACAATAAATTCAGCCAGAGCAGGAAACAAACCCAAACTGTTGTCTTCCATCTGCATGGCAAGTCAACCATCTAGCCAACTGAGCGAAACAAATTCTTTACCAGCCTATATTACCTGATTCAATGGTCATTTTTGAAGGGAAGGGGGAGAAAAAGGCCAGGACTTGATAATATAAGAAAAAGGAGCAAAGGAACAGCATGCAGCCCTGTTGATCCTGTTCAGCCAGACAAGATAATTACTCCCAACCTTCTTCGTCAACTCCACTTTCCTGCCAATTTGCTGTAGCCCTTGATTTCTCAGAGTTCAAAAAATTGTCAATTTCAGGTTGAAACATATTCAATGATGAGCATGCACAACCTTTTGGCATAGAGAATCAAAGATTCATGACCCTTTACATGAAAAAAATTCCTCCACACCTCAATGCTAAATATTTGACCTTTTATTCTCAAACTATACCCTTATGTTCAAGATTTCTCCAGCTCGAGGATACAATCTCTCACTACATAACCTAGTGAGCCTTCAGGGCCTGACATGTTCAGTTTTCATTCTTCAGAATTTCAGTGAAAATAAAATAAATTTGTTTATCACAAGAGAGCCTCTTCACCCATGGATCAATCTAGTGAAACTTAATTGTACTCCCTCCAGTGTAAATATATCCCTCATTTAATATAGATATCTCAGAGATCAAAATAGCATTCAGTATTCCAGGTCTGATCTAAACAAAGCCCTGTACTATCGTGACAACATTCCTTTATTTTGGACTCCAATTTCCTTGCAATTAAGGCCAATGTGTCCTTTTCTAGAGACGGACAGAGTGTACAGCCATAAAAAAAACAGCAGACAGGTTTAAAGTGAGAAATGGTAAAAAGTCAAAATGAATAGCTCTTTACTAAAAGTGTGAAGTATTTGGAACAAAATAAATGAATTAACGGCACAAAGAGAGATTGATGGGTATAATCTTCTGGCTATTATGGACACATGTTTTGTTTTTCATTCACTTGTAGGACATGGCACGTGAGTGTCTCTGGCTGGGCCACTATTTATTGCCCACTGCTAGTTGGCCTTGAGAAAGTGGTGGTGAGCCGCTTTCTTGAACCGCTGCAGTCCACGTGCTGTAGGCAGACCCTCAAAAACCTTAGGAAGGGAATTCCAGGATTTTGACACAGCGACGCCAGAGAAATAGCTTTATCCAAATCATTCACATCATCCAGTCTTTCATTTAGCCCATAAAGGTATAACCTGCATGTGACTCCAGACTCAATATAATGTGTTTGATTCTTAATGTCCTCTGAAATGGTGTCGCAAACCACATTATTTAAGATCAGTTAGGGATGGGCAATATAGTTAGTCCTTGCCAATGATGCTTTCAACTTATGAAAGAATAAAGAAGAAAATGCTGAGTCTACCTGAAGCAAGGTATAGAGCTGGATGAACACAGCAGGCCAAGCAACATCATAGGAGCAGGAAAGCTGACGTTTCAGGCCTAGACTGTCTCTACCTGAAGCGTTTCATTTGTCTCAGCCTGACAACTTGAAAATGCTCCATTTAGCACTTCCCTTTGTTTCCAATCAATGAATCCATGCTTGATTCATGCTGATTACCTCAACACCAAGAACTCTTCTATAATAACTTTCTAAATGCTACCAGGTCTACTGTTTCCCTATTTCCTACCCTACTAGTTACATCCTCAAAAAAAAATTAATTTAGCAGGCATGATTTCCCTTTCATAAAACTGTGTTAATTTTCTCTGAGTATACTGTGATTTTCTAGATAATGCAATGTGGAGCTGGTGGAACACAGCAGGCCAGGCAGCATCATAGGAACAGTAAAGTTGATGTTTCGACTCGGGACAGTGTCAACTTTCCTGCTCCTCTGATGCTGCCTGGCATGCTGTGTTCCTCCAGCTCCACACTGCATTATCTCTGACTCCAACATCTGTAGTTCTTACTATCTCGGTGATTTTCTAAGTGTTTTACTAAAACTTTGTTTATGAGAGATTCCAGCACTTTGCAACATCTGTGTCATTTTAACTGGTCTTGAGTCTGAGTTGTATAAGTGTTCCAACTCACAATGCTACCCGAGATAAAGATTGCTGCCACCAGCCTTTTTTTATGATTTGGGAATTACACAGTATACTTGGCTTAGTATGCTGGATGGAAGGCACTTCCTTGTCTGACTGGAAGAGACTCCTGTAGCTGACAAAATTTAGTTTAGTACACATGAGCAATGAGTTACAGGTTACATCAATATGATAGTCTTTGTCACAGAGACTTTGAGAAGGACCTGATATTAAGTCTCACTCCTTCGAGATCCTAAGCTGTCAGTCCACAAGTTCAAACTATATCATAGTGAGTGGTACTTAAGGCACTCCTCAGTATTTATCATTTCACACTCATATACAACAAATTCCGTGTTTCTCACTCTCTTTTCTTGAATAACAGGGTTACATTGTCTTATTTCAAATTTGCTGGGTACAGTTGAGAATCTAGAGAATTTTGTATAAGACTAATTTGAAAGTTTTCTGAAATATCCAGCAGTGGCTCAATGGGCTACATAGCCTTCCTCGGCTCACTATGATTCATGATTCAAAAAGCTGCTGTTTATGCATGCATATCAATTGGTCCGTGCTGAGTAAAGTGCCACAAGATATGGTAGGGTACTGTAGAAATACAAAGCTTTCTTTAACGAGATAGCTGCAGTGCTCTTTCCTTAGCAGGAGAAGCCTCATTGCTTGGCTTAGATGTTAACTGTTTCGGCTCTGGCAAACTAAGTGACAGAGGCTTATAACTGCTGCTGTCTTAACTACATGTAACCATTCTGCTGGGAAACAACTTGCTTCCCCTTGTAAAATCCTGCAAAGAGTACAAGCCTTAAGAAATATGAAGCTCTTTAAAACACAATGAGCACATTCTACAAACAAGATTCCTTCAGGGTGACGCTAGGCTGTAGTCAATTTGTTGCACTGATGCAAATAATGTTTTCACTACTGCTCGGATCTTGCCATACAAAGTCAAATGAATCCTTCTGAATTATTTTAAACATTGAGGAATGTACTAGTAAGGAAAGAGTAGGAATCAGAAGCTCAACAAACCAGTCCACAAGACAAACATGGCATGTTCTCACTGGAAAAGGAAAGATCGAAAAGTGAAATGATAACTACTTTTCAGATTTTAAGGGGATTAAATTTTGTAGACAGTGATAAGCTCTTTCACCTGGCTCTGAACTGTAGAAACAGTCTGTTCAAAAAAAGGAGTGAATCCAAAGGTAATCCACAGAAAATATGGGGGCAATTTTAACTTTCCAACACAGGTGCTTGCAGATCAGGTGGAAACTGAAAATATTAAAACCCTAGAAAAGAGCTACAACCATGCCAAAAACTCATCCATAGGTGTTTGTTTTATTTTAATTTATTCTTTTAAAACCACCTTCCAAATGGTCAAATCGGGTTATGCTTTACAGTTAATAATCTTGTCAAGTGAAAAGTAATAACACAAATAATAGGGCAGCATGATGGCGCAGTGGTTAGTGCTGCTGCCTCATATCACCAGGAACACAGGTTCAATTCCACCTCAGACATCTGTATGTGTGGAGTTTGCACATTCTCCACATGTCTGTGTGGGTTTCCTCCTGGGCTCTAGTTTCCTCTTACAGTCCAAAGATGTGCAGGTTAGGTGGATTGGCCCTGCTAAATTGCCCATAGCAGAGATGTGTAGCTTAGTTGGGTAATAGTGGGATGGGCCTGGGTGGGATGCTTCAAGGGTTGGTGTGGACTTGTTGGGCCAAAGGGCCTGGTTCCATACTGTAGTGATTCTGTTATCTATTTAAAAAAAGCAAGAACAGAATACAATAATGTGTCAATCTTTAGATTAAGATGTTTCTGTTATCAGGGTCCAAAGTTAAGCAGCCACTGGAATTTATTCATTGTGACAATAAGATATAGCATTGGAGAATTTTTAGACTTTGTAGGCTTATGTATTAATTCATTAGTAGCTATAGTATTCAAAACTACAGGCCAAGTGATGGAAAAGAGGAATAGAATAGATAAGTGCTTGATGACTGGTGTGAACATGATTGGCCAAAGTGACTTCTACTGTGCTGTAAACACTCCACAACGCTCTATGGTTCTGATTATCTGAGATCAGTATGTGACATTGCCATAGGATTTGTCTGCAAGGAACACTTTCAGACTTAATAAAGGCAGAATGAGGAGATAAGTGAGTAAATTGATCTCAGATGTTGATTTGGTTATTGAAAGCAACTTGAAGCTGCCAGCTGTGTGCTTTTTTTTTATCTTGTTCATATTTTAACTAATTCATGTCAGTTGGATTTTCCAAGCCTCAGGAAACCCAAATTGAAGGATTCAAGAACGGGTGAATCTATCAGGTAAGTGAATTTATAGCACTTCTTGTGGGCCAGGATGATAAGGAGTGTATCATCACAGCTCAGCAATCTAATTCCATAAACTCACACTCCTCACCTCGAAAATCTCACCCTTACATGTCTCAGAGCACACAAACTGCCTGCGGTCACTAACATCTCCTACCCCATCCTCAATCTCTGATGTTTCCCCCTGCAACCCAATTTCTTCCAAGCCTCTGAAAACCTACACTTCCTTTAATCTCTCTCTCCCCTCTTCCCTGGATCTCCAACATTTACCACCCTCAGTGCAATGTGTTTGGAACTCAGTCAACAAACACATTGAACCGGACTTGATGTACAAACCACTGAAAAACAGAACCGGAAGTAAAGCTAACCACCCCAGAAAGCCAAATCATAAATAAGAAGTGGGACGGAACACCAACGCTTCACTGGAGGTGCACTGCTGATGTTACCTAATAGGATGACAAAACGTCTGCAACCAAACACAATGGCTCGGTGAAAAAGTCTGCAACCTAACTCAGAGGCATTCTGCAAGAAGTTCATTGAACTTACACAAGTGGTCAAGAACAATGAATATACCTTCCAATGCCATAATCCACAACTGCAGAAGGCTAGAGGATAGGTGCACTATGACTTCTCCAAACCTTACACTATTCACAAGGTGCAAGTCAGGCACTGGATGGATATTTAATACTCAGTTGGATGGCTGCAGCCAAAAATCGTCCAACAAGATCGTCAACATCAGGGCAACATAATTTGATTGACTGGTGACCATGTTTTTAGGTTGAATAGAAATCTTCTGCTAGACCATTGCACTCTGGATGCAGTGTGTACAATCTACAAGGTGCAGTTCAACAACTTAGCTTGGCTACTTGAATACATTACTGTCCCCTGAAATCCACGCCATCATAAAAGAAAAGATCAACAATAGTACAAGAATGTTACCACTCTATCCTTTCTTTCTATCCTGTATTTGCTGAGCCCTGAGGTACAGGGCTGTCAGCACTGGGCTAGGAACATCTGCCATGGATAGGGAGGCATTGCACAGGGAGGCAATGGCCTAGTGGTGTTATCACTGCACTGTTAACCCTGAAACCCCAATAACATTCCTGGGACCCAGGTTCAAATCCCACCTAGGCAGATGGTGGAATTTGAATTCAATGAAATGGCCATGAATTGATTGTCAGGGGAAAAACCCACCTGGCTCACTAATGTCTTTTAGGGAAGGAAACTGCCATCCTTGCCTGGCCTACATATGACTCCAGACCCACAGCAATGTGGTTGACTCTCAACTGCCAGTGGGCTGTAAATGATGCCTAGCCAACACCATCCATGAATGAATAAAGGGGAAATAAAAAAAGTAAGTTCACCTACAGGCATGTGCAAATTGGCCTCGAGTTTAGTCTTAACATGAACATCCGCATGAGCTAATCTCAGTTCATCAGTGCGACAAACAAAACTAAATCATTGAGCAGATGCAAAAATGGCTCAGCTCCAAATGCTCAATTTGATGCAGGTTCAGATTTCAGTTCTGTGATAAATATTATACATTGTGAAAAGATTCCCTTTGCTGGACTGCAAGCATAAGATATTTTGCTGTAACGCAAGCTATATTTACCCTGCAAATAGTTGACTGCCACATGCATAATAGGGTTAATTTCTATCTTTACTGCACAGATACATTAGTTGAGTGGATTATTTTTACATTGTACAATACACCACATTTTCATGTCTAAGAATTAGTGAAAGAAAAGTAACCTAATTGTTCTAAAATCTACATTGCATGGGTATAATTGGTAATGGACCAGGGGGAAATTCAGATGATATTTGTTTATGCTGTAAATTGGAATAATAGAATTAGGAGTATGCTTTCTGAAGTGGTAGTGAAAGGAAATTAAATAATTCAAAGAATAATTACTTGAAAAGGGAAAATTTGTAGGCTTATCAGGAAAACACAGGGAAAGTGGTATTAATTGAATAGCTCTTTCAAAGAGGCAGCACTCGCAAAATGTGCAGGATTTCAGTGCTGATTTGATTCTAAGAATTATTTTTAACTCTACTAGTGCTACATCATAATTTTTAAAAAAATAAGAGCCTTAAGACACAGGAGCTGAGCCAGGCCATTCAGCCTTTCAAGTCTGTTCCACTGTTCAATGAGATCATGGATGATCTAATAATCTTCAGCTTCACTTTCCTCCAACGCCCAACACTCCTTTGCTGGTTAAAATTCTGTTTCTCATAGCCTTGAATGTACTAATGACCCATCCTCGACAGCCCTGTGTGGTAAAGGATTATGCAGATTCACAACATCCTGTGAGAAGAAATTCTTCCTCATCTCTGTCTTAAATATAAAACTCTGAGATTACGCCCTCTGATTTCAGGTTCTCCCAAAACTTTTCCCCACCTGGCCTGTCAAATTCTCCAGGAACATCTGCCACGAAAGTTCACCTACAGGTATGTGTAAATTGGCCTCAAGTTTAGTTTTAACATGAATGTTTACATGAGCTATTTTCAGTTCATGAGTGTGACAAACAAAACTAAATCATTCAGCAGATACAAAAATTGTTCAGGTTCAAATGTTCCATTTGATGCTGGTTTAGATTTAGTGTGAGATAAATGTTATACATTCTGGAAACATTACAATTGCTAGGCTGCAAGGATAAGATATTTTGCTGTAAATCAAACTATATTTACCCTGCTAATATTTAACCCGATATACTAGGTTCCCACAGTAAACTGGCTAGTAAGGTTGTATCACATGGTATCCTGCAATAGCTAGTCAATTGGATGCACAATTGACTTCACAGTAGAAGACAGTGGCTGGTGGTAGAGGGTTGTTGTTCTGACTGTGGCCAGTAGTGTGTTACAAGGATTGGTTGTTTGGTCCACTTTTGTTTGTCATTTATACAAAACGATTTGAATGGTAATATAGAGGGCACGGTTTCTAAGCTTGCAGATGACACCAAAATTAGTGGTAAAATGGACAGGAAAGAAGGTTATCTAAGAGTAGAGCAGGATCTTGATTAGCTGGGCCAATGGGACAAGGAGTGGAAGATGGATTTTAATGTGAGGTGTTGCAATTTGGTAAGATAAGCCACGTACATATTTCACATAACCTTTCCTATTTATGTACCTATCCAAGTGTCTTTTAAAAGTTGTAATTGTGCCCTCCTCTACCACTTCCTCTGGAAGCTTATTCCATACATGCATCAACCCTTGTGTGAAAAAGTTGTCCCTCAAGTCCCTTTTCAATGTTTCACCTCTCATCTTAAATCTATGCCCTCTAGTGTTGGGGTCCCCTACCCTGGGAAAAACTTCTTAAATTTCTACAAGGTCAGCCCTCAGCCTCCAATGCTCTGGGAAACAAAGTCCCAACCTTAAAAGTGACCTGAGGGAAAATGTTCTCGCACAGACGGTGGTGCATATATGGAATGAGCTGCCATAGGAAGTGGTAGAGGCGAGTACAATTATAACGTTTAAAAGACATTGGACAGGTGCATGGATCGGCAAGGTTTAGAGACACATGGGCCAATTGCAGGCAAGTGGAACTACATCAGTTTAGGAAAACTGATTAGTATGGATGAGTTGGGTCGAAGGGTCTGTTTCAGTGCTGTATGACTCTACAAATCTTGTGTATTTCAGTCACTTTACCTCTCATTCTTCTCAATTCCAATGTATACAGGCCCAACATATTCAACATCTCTTCTTAAGTATCATCCTGGAGAACCTTCTTTAGATGCATCCAGTGTCAGTATATCTTTCTTCATATACAACTATTTTAAAGCATTTAGAAATAAATATTAATTCATGATCTCATGAGAATAAAATAACTTTCTTTACTTTGTATATTTATATGAATTTGTACAATAGTTGGATGAGGGGAAACTGTAGCCAAAAATAACGATCGTGAATTTACTTTGTAGATAGTTTCAAACTAGAAAGGGTAAAACTGGAACATTGAGAAAAAATAGCTGGAAGAATTAAGATTTTGTGAGTCGCATGAAACCAGCTAAAGGAATTTATTTCCCCAAAATGGATCTATTTTGCGAACATCATCGTACGGATTTTATAACAATCAACGATATTCCCATTTGCTTTTTTACACCACTGGCTGAAGGCTTTGAAACATTGCATTTACTGACATCATTTTTCTGAGCAGTCAAAAGAACTCTTGATAAACAGTTTAACTTTCTGCATCATTCTAATGCCAACTCATTAGCAATGGTTTTCCCTCTGGTTCACAGAGTGTGAGAGAAGGGAAGCTATCAATTTAGTTGTGGATTTAAAGGCTTAACCTAAAACAGGATGATCTTTGGGAATCATGACATGGTATATAAAAAGTTCTTCCAAAGTCATTCCATATCTCTCATACCTCCTGTTGCTTTTTGACTTGCAGATTGTACCAGAATAAAAGAGCTTCAAAGCTTTGTCTACATGAATATATTGCATCGGTCTTTTAGCACCTTTGTAGGCTTGAAAGTATTTTTAACCTCATTATACATAACATTCTTCCTGTCTAAAGTTAACACATTTTATAATTTACTTTCAATGGCCTAGTAGTGAGTGAAATATTTTTGCTAAGTTTTTAAAAAAATCAAATATTTCCACTGTTCAGCAGCTTCAACCTTCTGCTGCCAATCATCCATGAAATAGATTCATTTTAAAATGGACTTCAATAAATAGCGCATGTGATTCCCATGACTGGAGCTGGGAATATATTGTGGGCTCACATTTCACCCTGACTCTTATTGTTTAGTCTTTTCTACTGTCAAGTCAAGAGGGATAATCCTGAAGAAAGATTGCACATGTATTAAGCTACAGTAACTGGGAAGCCAGAATGACTTTGCTACTTTTAATCTGTCTGAGCAGCAGAACAGAAGCAGTAAATCTTAAAAGTAAAACACTGTTTATAATATTCCTTTAAAAACATCTGTGTCTTGAGTAGAAAAATAATGCAGCAGCAGTGAGATTGAATTCCATACAGTTTGTTTGAGTGAATCATTACCTCAAGTTATGATCTTTCCTTCAGGCTTTTGCTCTTCATGAAGGTGGTGATGTTAAATTGAAGAACACATTGGTTTACATTGAAACACAAAATGGGATAATTTGAGTATTTGGATAACAATATTCTGTCCTCTTTTAAATATGGAAATACTTTCTACTTCATAATAAATCTGCACAAATGTTGCAAAATTGTGCATTTTGTTAGATAGAAACAGTAACATACTCAAAATGAATGGCCCCATGCTTATCTGTCTAATCATATCCAGACTATGAGTTGCGATGATTCCTCTTCGACTTTCTAAATTGTTACCTCTCATAGCCCCTTTGGCCCCATCTGATTTCAACACACATGTCCTGACCACAGCATAGCAATAATTTTTACTGGTATGCTGACACTACCCAATTCGACCTCAACATCAACTTTTTCAATATTTCTCGTGCTGTTAAATTATTAGATTGCTTACTAATATTGGAAGAGCATAAATTTCTGTAAATAATGGTTAGATTAAAGGCTTTGCATTTGTTCCAGCTATTGACTCCATCCCTCTTTCTGGCCACAACCAGAGACTAATGCAAACTACTTTGAAACCTCTTGTTGTGACTTTTGTTTGGCTTCCAAATTTATATTTATGGCATTAGTAAGGATACCTATTTCCATCCCTGTAACATAACCCATACTGTCTCTGCCTGAGCCCACCTGTTACTGGAACCTTCTTTTATATCCTTGCAACGTCAAGACTCAAACACTCCAATACATACCTATCTCACATTCCATCTTCCATAAATTAGAGATCATCCAAAAATTTGCTTACAAATATTAATTGCAGCAATTATGTCCACCTAACATGCTCGTGCTTTTTGAGCTACATTGGTTCTTGGTCAGATCGTATTATTATTTTAAAATAACCATTCCTGTTTATAGGTCTGTTTGGGGCCTTAACTTTCCCTGTCGCTGCAATCTCCTTTGGGATATGTGGGTCCATCTGATTCTTATGACAGAATGGGAAGAGTAAGAGACTTGGGGAGAATTGTAATATAAGGGAAGACATCTGACTGTGATGTGCTAATGAGATGCAGCATACATCATTATAGAAAAAGATGCCATGTCATGTCATTTTTTTCCCCTCTTGCAAACTCATAGTAAGACAAAGTTACAGTAATAGGTTTCTAAAATATGGTATTCATTTTCCATGCTTCAACAGCCTTGATAAACATTCTTTAGAAGAACAAGAAACCAAGAATATTATTATTTGAGCTATCAAGCATGCCTAATTTTAATTGCCCTACTATTGGTTACCAAGCATTTCGTTGTCTAGGCTCTAAGCTTGGGAATTCCCTCCCTATATTTCTGGATTTCTTTACCTCACTTTCCTTCGTTCAGATACTTTTTAAAACTTGAAATTCTTCACTAAAGCATTTGGACAAATGGTCTAATTTCTCAATATATGGCATGATGTCAGATTTGGTTTAAAACATCCCTTTGAAACATTTTGTTATGTTTTATAACATTATATTACTATACCACCATAAGTTGTTGATGTTTGCACCACTTAAACTGATAATTTATCACATTGAACTTGGCCAGTATGCTTCAGTGTATCATTCATGCTGTTTGGACCAGTAACAATGACTTATGTTTCATCGTCTTTGTCTGGAACATTCTACTGTGCAAAGCAAAAAGATTATGAACAAGTCAGAAATTTAAACAACTGCTGCAAAACCTCGATCCAAAACAGAGATAGACAAGGCAAATATTCAAACATTTTCTTTCAATGTTTGGCTCCAGGGGGAGTTAAAGAACTGTAGAAAAAAAATCAAGAATACTGTGACCCTTAATCTTCCAGTGTGAAGCAATGGAAAGCCAGTTTTCCATTTCATTCCATCTGCCAGGTTAGGGTCACTATCACTTTCATCAGACCCCATAAGGATTTCAGTAGCATCTTTGCATCACTTCCAAAGAAAATACAGGATTACATTTTTTCTAGAACTTTAAGCCACAACAAGCATAGACAAGCTCTGTTTGTTCTCTGCTTTCTTTTCGTTGCATTATATTCTGCAGCATTTCACAACTGATAAATGTGCGGTGGGTGAAACAAAGATTTATCTAACAATTCTGTCTCTTGTTGCCTGAAATCTCTATTCACACAGAGCTTCTGGGAATTCTTTGACAGCACTGTAAATTATCCAAGATCATGTGACTCCAGACTAGTCAGATGTTACTATTCCTCAGTACAGAAAACACCCTTAACATGTAGAGAGATGCCTTGGAATGTACCTTGTTCAAGCAGAGAGAGCTATGTTTCCGTGGCAACCCTCGTTGTGTTTACTAAATTCTCTGTGTGATGTTGTCATTCTTTTCTTGGCAAAGTGATCATTTGTTCAACTGAAAAAAAATGATTACGTGTAGCTTGCACCAGGCACAATGGCTGCAAAATTCCTTGGCACAAGAGGGCGAAAAGGATGATTATCTAGCAAGGTTTTGGGGTGGTGTAAGACTGGAGCAGAATCCTGGTTACTAAGGTGGAGCATGAATGTGCCTCCTATGTTGGTTGAATGATCATTGACTATTAGTATCTCTGGGCTGATAAATTGGAGGAGTGGGGGAGAAAAGACAGGGACTTGAGTCTGGGCTACCTGTGGCAGAGACTGAGAGAGTCCTTTAGTATGGAGTCAGGAGGTGCACGCCTGCTCTTTTCAGCTCCACATTCAGAGGTAAACAATTTAGTTTTCCACCGTTGGCTTGTGGGCTTGATTTTTGAGTGCAGTTGGCAATGGTGATAGCTGCCTCAGGGCAAACTAATCTTTAGCAGGAATCTTAACCAGACATATGCCCCTTTGAAAAGGACCCAGTGTGTGTTTCAGGTAGTGATCACCTCTTGCTTGTCCTTTTCCAAAATGATGCACACTGTGCTTGCCATTGGAAGTGCATAATTCCACTGATCAATTTCATGGACATAGGAGATTTCATAACACTTGGAAGGTGCAAAGTAAGCAGCCCCACCCCCCTCCAATTTCTCGGCCAAAGTGTTAGAGATTGATGTCTCCTGATCCTAATTGACTACATCCATATGTTAACAGACTTGTTTTCTTGTTGGGTGGGTCCTGTGAATGGGTACTATTGCGATGTAACGTAAGGTACAGAATATATGAGTCAAAGAATGATTGGTAATTAAAACTAATCAAAAGATACGCATGCAATGAAACTTAAATTGAAGTCTATAAATATTTTTGGCCAAGACCTAGAGAAAAAAATTGCAGACCTGGAAGTTCTCTATCTCTGAGTAGCATATTTTATTAAGTTGCCAGTGCATAAATGTTGAATATTTTCATTTCAGATGATTCAGTCAGTACTCCGTAAACTGGTAGGGTAGAATGAATATTGCAAGACTTTTAAAAGTACTTAATTCCTCAAAGGATACAAAAGAGACATTTTTGAAACTTCATAAGCATTTTCTAAGTAATTCGCTGTTTTCATTATATCAATTTACAAAGGGAATATAATTAAATTGTATTGGTGAAACTTAAATATCCTTGACTTCTAACCTATTTAATAACATACAAAAACATGGGCTTCCTCACAAATAATACAACATAATTAAAAATTCTACTTTAACAGATTTTAAATATGTTGAAGAGTGTGGAGAAAATCGAGTGTAGATAATAAAATGCGAACAGAGAATTGGCTGTAATCGACTCCAGTGTACAGTTTTATTTGTTCTGGCACAAAGCCTTTTTATTTCAATGAACTTGTAAGTGTTTTCTCTTTATATAGTGACCTCTAGAGAGCATATTTCAGGAAGAATCTGGCATCAGTTCTATGAATGTTGTCACTTTTCCATTTTTTTACTAATTTGCTGAGGTAAAGGCAGTGAGAAATATATGTCTTACCACCCAGGAATGCCTATAAGGCTGGAACCTAATCTTTAAAAGACATTAAAGAAGTTATTTAACATCAGATATTTGGTGAAGGACCTCAGCATGATAGACGTGAGGATATTTACTTTATGTTAGTCACCCAGGACATTGAAGTGTCTGTCAAACAGTCAAGGGAGCTTTCCTGAGAACAATGCTGGACTTTCATCCCCTTGAGGTCGTTTATTGACTAATGCTTGAAATGCGGGAGTGTATCTCCTATGTAATCCACAAGGCATGTGCTGACTGCTGCAACTAAACTATAAGACATATCCCCTCAGTCCAAGGAATAAAAGCTGCTGCATTGAGCCAAACTCTGAAGGTGGTCTTTGAAAATGGGCTGTCACAGCCCGAAATTGGCATTGTCCACTGCTACATGAAAATTGAATAAATGGTATAGAATCCTCCCCACAGCTGTTTCATATGTGAAAGGCACTTGATGGTTCACTGATGTCCACTATCTTTTAGGTCAGGGTTCTTTTAGTTTCAGATATTGGTGGTTCCTGTGTTTCAACAATAAAAGTGTTTGTTGCTACGTTGCTGACTAGGAAAGACTTGAATTCCAAAACCAATTCAGCTGACAGCAGTGCAGTAGTCAAAAACAACAACACTATGAACACATGACAAGATGACTATTTGCAATGTGATTTTTCTCTTTAATACAGACAATATTGAAACATGATAGCATATTGATTTTTAATTAATGCTGTTTACCATTAGCACTGTCAATATTATAATTCTTGTCAACTATAATATCTAAAATTGAGATTCAGGAACTAGTTTCTAATCAACTATAGATGGTAATATTTATGGATTTGGAAGATGTTGTCTGAGAAACCTGAGTGAATTTCTGCTGTGTACCTTGTAGATAATCCACACTGCTGCTACTGAGTGTGGAGGGAGCAGATTTTTGTGAATGTGGTGTCAATCAGGTAGGCTGCTAATAATTATTCTACAAACATCCAGAATTATTGATCCATTCTGCAGATTGAGCTTAATGTTATAGGGTTACAGTGTAAAATACATATTAAAAGAAAACAAGAAAGAAGAAAGCAAGAAAGAAGAAAAGTTAAAATGTACCTTAAAAGTAGATATTAGTGAACAGATGAATTTAGACTAATAGCACACAGCAATGATATCAAATGTCCCCTCAAGCAATACTGTACATTTTGTCTTGATTGTAAGAAGGCTATAAAACATATTTGGTTTTTACCTAGCCTGAAATATTCATACTTAAACATGCAACTTTAAACGAAGGAAATAACAAGCCAAATACTGGATTCCTTCCTCTGGGTCGCTCAAGATATCAAAAGAAAATAAGGTTCAAATTCTCGTAATGATCCAATTCTTTAAAGCAGAGACTTTAAATGGTTCTTTTTGGCTGCCTGCCAACATGAATGCTGCACTGTATTTATATCACAGGGCAGATTGGGAAAGTGAAGTAGTTCTGGTAAAATTGTTCAGTTTCTCTGTGTTTCAAAGGTGGTAATGCCAACTAAAGAAGCCAAACAGAAGAGCTGTGCTTTCTGTGGCAGCAGCATCTGTGAGCATGTCTATTGGTGTGTTTGTGTGTGTGCATATGTGTGCATTTATGCATATGAGTACCTTTGTGTGTATGTTTATGCATGTGTATCTGTGTGTGTGTATGCATTTGCATGTTTTTATATGTGTGTATATGCACAAGTGTTCTGTACATCTGTCTGCATGTGTTTGTTTGAATCTATGTTAGTAAATGGGGGCATCTTCTTGAGTGCGTGTATGTATGTGTGCCTGTACATATGCGTTTTCATGTGTGTGTTTGCATATGGCATACAGGATTGGCGAGGTTATAGGTGAAACAGACTCATTGAAGAAGAGAGGGGATCTGTTGCTTTTTCCCATTTTCCTCAAACAACAATCTTATGTTTTGGCCCTGTCACAGTTATTGACAAAATTCTCTTAAGTTCTGGGTTTTGTGTATCAAAATAATTTAGTCCATCTTCTGTGAGAGTACCTAATTTCTTTAAATCAGTCACATCATTTGGAAATAATTTTGCCCTTTCTACACTTTTGGCTGCTGTGACAAGGATGCAACCACAATATAGATGGATTTCCCTGGTCATCAGTGTTGGGATCCCTCTGTGGAGGGAAGATATAATTCCAAGGCTATTCAATGGACACTAATCCCAGGCTCTTGGTGAAGTTGTGTAATGGGGTAGAAATGCTATCTCAACCTATCCACAGCAGTCTATCAGCACGGGAAGAAAATCCACAGTCCTGATGTCATAGTAATATTGTCTTACAGTTTCTATCACTTGACCTCACATGACCAGCCTCACGTAGAGGATATGGTAGAATAAACACTACATTAACACATATTTTGATTTCAAACTGCCAATCACATTTATTAAACCGCAACTGAAAAAGTTAAGGGTAGCAGTGAAAGACTCTACATTTAGAGCAATAACACACTTCACAAGCTCCCTTAGGGCAATGGAATAAAATGGCAAACAGTTGCAACTGTTGTGTTAAACTGCAATATTTTTTTAAAAACTGAATCTTCATGGAGCTTGTTGCATCCTACTTTTCTCTCAAATGGCTTCAAGTAAGTTGCAGAATTACACAGCTCTGAAGCAGGCCATTTGGTCCATCTCACCTCTGTCAAATCTTTGAAGGAGTTATTCAGTTAGTTTTATCAAGATTTTCTGGCAATCACATTTTGGATTTGTACAAGTGATGAGTTACATTAAGTGTTTAGGAAGCGGGACTTGATTTCTTTTCAGTTTAGGTCCATTTTTATCTAACTGAAGCCAGGGAATCACTCACAATGTCTTTGCTTCTAGATCCTGCACTGTTATCATAAGCTTCTATCCTTTCTATTTCTCATCTACATATTGCTTCTCTTGGCATCATCTGAAAATACTGTGGCTACTACAGCAAATCTGAGGCTGGGATTCCTGCAGCAGATAACTCACCTCCTGACTTCCCACAGCCTGTCCACCATCAACAAGGCACATGTCAGGGATGTGATGGAATACTCCCCACTTGCCTGGATTAGTGAAGCACCAAGAATGCTCAAGAAGCTTGACACCATCCAGGATTAAGCAGCCATTTGACTGACATCATGATCACAAACTTCCACTCCCTCCATCACCAGTCACAGCAATGTGTACCATCTACAAGATACACCTCAAAAATTCAGCAAAGTCACTCAGACAACATCTTCTAAACCCACAAACATTGCCACCTATAGCTCAAGGGCAGCAGATACATGGGAATACCACCACATGCAAGTTTTTCTCAAGACATAGAGTCATATGGCACAGAAACAGTCTCTTTGGTCTAACTAGTCCATGGTGACCAGATTTTCCAAGCTAAACTAATCCTAGGTGCTTGCATTTGGCCTATGTCCCTCTACACCTTTCTTATTCATGTATCTGTCCAAATGTCTTTTAAATGTTATAATTGTACCTGCATCTACCACTTCCTCTGGCAGTTCATTCCAGATATGAACCACCCTTTGTGTGAAAAAATTACCCCTCAGATCCCTTTTAAATTTTTATCCTCTCATCCTAAAAATATGCTTCCTAGTTTTGAACTCCCCCCATCCTGGGGAAAAGACCATTTCTATTCACCTTATCTATGCCCCTAATTAACTTAAAAATCTCTATAAGGCCAACCCTCAACATCCTACACTCCAGCATAAAAAGTCCCAGCTAACCTTATAACTCAAACCCTCCTGTTCTGGCAATATCCTGGTAAATCGTTTCTGAACCCTCTCCAGTTTAAAAATATCCTTCCTAAAGCAGGGCAACCAGAACTGAGCACCCTAAATTTGATCTCACCAATGTCCAGTACAACCTCAACATGACGTCCCAACTTCTACACTCAAAGGTCTGAGCAATGAAGACAGCATGCTAAATGCCTTCTTACCCACCTTGGTTAAACTTCTTAACATCTACCTGTGACACAACTTTCAGAGTACTAAGTACCTGACCCTTTCAGCCTCTCTGTTCTACAATGCTACCCAGGGCTGTAAAATTAACTGTATCAATCTCACCCTTGTTTGTTTCACTCAAATGCAATGCCTTGCATTTGTCCAAATTAAACTCAATCTGCCACTCCTCAGCCCATTGCCCCAATTGATCAAAATCCCTTTGTAATCTGAGAGAACCTTCTTCACTGTTGACAATGACACCAACTTTGGTATCATCTGCAAACTCACCAGCCATGCCTCCTAAAATACTCATCTAAATTGTTTATATAAATGGCAAACTAAAGAGGGCCCAGCACCTATCCTTGCAGAACGCTGCTGGTCACAGGCCTCCAGTCTGAACAACAATTCTCCACAATCATCCTCTGACTCCTACTGTTAGCCAACTTTGTATCCAATTGACAAGCACGCCCTGAATCCCATATGATCTAAGTTTACTCATTAGTCTACCATGTGGATCCTTGTAAAAGGCTTTACTAAAGTCCATGTCTACCACTCAGCCCTCACAAATCTTATTACTTACATTCTCAAGAACCATAATCAAGTTTGTGAGACATGATTTCCCAGAACAGAAATGATGACGACTCTGCCTAGTCAGTCCTTGGCTCTCCAAATGCATATAAATACTATCTTTCAGAAACCCCTCCAGCAAATTACCCACCACTGATGTCAGACTCACAGATCTATAATTCCCAAGGCTTTTCCTTAAGCATTTCCTAAATAAAGACACAAATACTTACCTGCATTCACCAATTGCCATCCCACCTACCCTCCCCACTCCCTCTTATCCCCACCTCCCTGACCTGTCTGTTCTATCCCACCTATCCATTCGTCCCACCTCACTGGCCACTCCACTACCTGCACTCACTGATCACCAGCCCACCTACCTTTCCCAGCCTGACACCCCGCCCCATTTATTTCAGAGCCCTCTTCCCTTCCCCCATTTCTGAAGAAGAGTTGCGACCCGAAACATTAGCTTTCCTGCTCCTCTGATGCTGCCTGACCTGCTGTGTTCCTCCAGCTCCATACTGTGTCATCACTGACTCCAGTATCGGCAGTTCTTACTATCTCTGAGTAAGACCCACCCTTCCTCTGGCACCTCACTGGAGATGATATGTGTATCTCTGTTAGGAACACTGCAATTTCTTCCTTTAATTCCCACAATGTCCTGGGATATGCTTGATCCTGGACATTTATCCACCTTTATGATTTTTAAGGCCTCCAGCATTTCTTCTTCTGTGATATGAACTCTTTTCAAAGCATCAATTTTATCTCTTTGAATTCTGTAGCTTCCATTTTTTTCTCCCCAGCAAAAGCTGATGCAAAATATTTGTTTAGTATCTCTCCTATCTCCTATGGTTCCACACATGGATGACTTTGTTGAACTTTAAGGGGCCCTATTCTCTTTTAAAAAGTCTCATTTTACAAGTACACTGATGACACCCAGCTCTAACACTTGCCTTTCTCTTTTGATTCCTCTGCTATCTAAATTGTCAGATTATTTTTTTTTCTGACTTCCAGTAACAGATCTGCAGAAATTTCCTTGAATGGAATATTGAAAAGACTGAAGTCCTGGTCTTTGGTCACACTTCAAACTCCTCCCTAGCTATCAAGGGTGGCACGGTGGGTCAGTGGTTAGTGTTATTCCCTCTGTGCCACAGGCCCAGGTTTGATCCCACCCTTGGGTGACTGTCCATGTGGAGTTTGCATGCTCTCCTTGTGTCTCGGTGAGTTTCTGCCACGTGCTCTGGTTTCCTCCCACAGTCCAAAGATGTGCAGGCTAGGTGGATTGGCCATGCTAAATTGTCCCTAATGTCCAGGGCTGTGTAAGTTAGGTGGATTGGTCATGGGAAATGCGGGGTTACAGGGAAAGGGTAGGGAATGGGTTGGGTAGGATGCTCTTCGGAGCGGCAGTGTGGATTTGTTGGGCTGAATGGCCTGTTTCCACACTATATAGATCCTATGATTTTATGAACCTTACCCCTCTGTCCAGCAATAATCTGAGACTAAACCATACACTTTGCAACCTTGGTGTCATATTTAACCTTGTGATGAGTTTCTGAACATTAATTTGTTTCATCTTTAATTCCAGCTATTTAAACCTCCATAACGTGGCTTAACTTCAGGGTGGCCTTGGCTTTTCTATTGCTGAAGCTCTCATCCATCACATTCTCACCTCAAGACTTGACCATTCCAATGGGCCTCCTATGTTCTGCTCCTTTACTTGAATGGCTGAATGATTTATTTGTTGCCACTTACATTCTACAGTCAATCATGCAGTAAAAGCAGTGAAAAGTTTCAACTGCCACTACAATCCGGCACCATTTTGAATAGTTTATGAATAAAAAAGATAAAAGATATAGCTTAAAGAGGATCCTGAGCCCTGAGCCAGCTCACCAATGACATCTCTCCTCCTCTGTCTCACCACCACAAATGCTGGATGCACCAATGTAGGAGTTGTCCTGCTTCAGGCATCATGTCTTTGCTGCTCGGGCCTACCTCACTGATGCCACCACCAATGCCAGGTCCTGTCCCGAATCCACACTTGCCCCGAATCCATAAGTCTACTGAATGTGTCTTTACTTATTGCAAGTACCTAAGTCCCTGGTCCCATTGATCGACATAGATAACCAGTCAACAGACACCTGAACTTGAAAATCCTCATCCCTGTTAACAAATTCCTCCATGACCTTGCCTTTCCTTAACTCTGTAATCTGCTCCAGTTTCCAAATTCTGGCCTGATGAAGAATATCTTGAATTTTAGTCTCTCCGTTATCATTGGCAATGCCTTCAGATGTCAATGGCCTAAGCTTTGGAATTGAATCCCTGAACCTTTATATCTTCCATTTGATCTGCTCCTTTAAGACACTTTGTAAAATTGGTTCTTTGGTGAAATATTTGGTCACCTGCCCCAATATTACCTTGATCCCTAATTGTCAATTGTAATATTCCTCTGAAGTCCATTAATTCAGTTTAATATGTTATATGTTATTTGATATGTTAATATGTTATATGTTATGTGTAAATAGAAAACCAAAATACTGCGGATGTTAGAACATAGAACATAGAACATTACAGCATAGTACAGGGCCTTCGGCCCACGATGTTGTGCCGACGTGCCATACCTATCTCAAGCCCATCTAACCTACACTATTCCATGTACGTCCATATGCTTATCCAATGACGACTTAAATGTACCTAAAGTTGTCGAATCTACTACCGTTGCAGGCAAAGCGTTCCATTCCCTTACTACTCTCTGAGTAAAGATGTTGTATTAATAGAAATTGTTTCAGAGTGACACATTTAAGGATATAGTCAATAAAACATTCAGATTTTTTTGAAAAAACTACATCGCAAGAAACTCTTTCTACAAACAAAATTGTAAGTCAGAGGACACGGAGCTAATCAGAAAACATAAACATCCAGAGAGGGAATTAAAAAGACATTAGTTTTATGTATTGTTATATGCTGGAATAGGCTCCTTTTTCTAAGAACTAGCACATGTAAAATGAGCCTAATGGCTTCCTTTAGTGCTATATAACTCAAATTAATCTGTTCAGAATTTAAAGCCATTACAAACCAAGCACATATTCAGTGTTTTATAATATATTTGACAGAAGAACTATACTCTTCTTGGGATCTGTCTTGTTCAGTTGGTGGACATAGTGTTAACTCTTGTTTTCATTTACAGCAAGCACTGTGCAGACATCTGCTTTGTCTCAAATCCTCAAAGGGGATTGAATGATTGACACTGGCAAAATAGCAGTCAGGCTTACCCTTGTATTGCTTGCTGACCAGAATACATAGGATTAAAGGATCAAGAACCGTACTGTCACAATAGACGGAAGGACTTCTTAGGGGAGCTTTGCAGAGTATAGTGGAAAAACACAAGTACTTAGAAAGGTGCTGTAAGGGAATGAGTCAAACCCCTCACGAATAAATCATTCAGAGACAAGAGTGAGAATTTCTGCCTTGGCATTCCTGGTGTGATAAATAATCTTTTCAAATCATTGCTGGCATTCACATAATTAGAGACACTTTTTCAAGCATCTTGTCCATCATTATGAAACAGAGCAGCAATTAACACAGGAGGAGACCCATCTCATCCAGCACACTTGCCACAGTGATGCCTACGCAGCCCTCTCAAAAGGGTAAGGAGATTTATTACTGATAACAAGTCTGGGAGAGCCCTGACCCAAAATCATAAAGTCATACAGCACAGAAACAGATCTTTCAGTCCAACTTGCTCATGCCGACCAGGTTTCCCAAACTAAACTAGTCCCACTCACCTGAGTTTGCCCATATTCCTCTCAACCTTTCCTCTTGATGTACTTGTCAAAATGTTGTTTAAATGTTATAGCTGTACTCTGTCAACTCGTTCCATACACAAACCACCCACTGCATGAAACAGTTGCAGGGCAGGACACTTTTAAATCTTTCCTGTCTAACTTTAAAATTATGCCCAGGAGTTTTGAACTCCTCTAACCTGGGGAAACAACCTTCGCTATTTACCTTATTTATGCCTCTCATGGTTTTATAAACTTGTATAAGGTCCACTCCTCAACCTGCTATGCTCCAGGAAAAAAAGTCTCAGCCTATCCAGCCTCTCCTTATAACTCAAAATGTTCAGTGCTGGCAACATCCCTGTAAATCTTTTTTGCACCCTTTCCAATTTAATAATATCCTTTCCATAGCACGGTAGCCAGAATTGTACACAGTACACCAAAAGTGCCCTTACAATGTCCTGTATAGCTGCAACATGACATCTCAACTCAAAGTCCTGAAAGTGCATCCATTGCATTGACCACTAAGATGGATGCAAAAGGCAGGACATTGGTTATGGTGCTGAGCTAACAGCCCAGGAACTTGGAATAGTGATCAGGAGACGTAAGTTCAAATTTTGCTCTGATGACTGAAGAATCCATTTCAATGGAATAAATCTGCAATTAAAATGTTAATATCAGTAATGGTATGTGAATGGTATCAGTATTGGTCAGCAATAAATGTGTTAGTTGGTCCAGAAAAAGCATACACAAGCAATGGGAAAGAACTGGGGTGCTATTCTAGAGGGTGCCTTTTGCCCCTGGGAAGATAGAACAGGGTGGCACGGTGGCACAGTGTTTAGCACTGCTGCCGTACAGTACCAGGGACCTGGGTTCACTTCCACCCTCAGGCAACTGTCTGTGTTGAATTTGCACATTCTCCCTGCGCCTGCATGGGTTTCCTCCAGGTGTTGCAGTTTCCTCCCACAGTCCAAAGATGTGCAGACTAGGTGGTTTGGCCATTCTAAATTGCCCCTTGATGTGTACCTTAGTTGGGTTATTGGGGGATGGGTCTGGGTGGGATGTCTGAGGGTCAGTATGGACTTATTGGGGCAAAGGGTCTGTTTTAACCCTGTAGGGAATCTTTAATCTATGAACACCCTTCCTGTTCTGGCACATTTATTTAAACCACCAGTGCAATGCCTTTATCGAGTTGACAAAAATCCAAAGTCTCTGGAGTTATCTAGATCCAAATCCATGGAATGGCCTATTGAAGAGCCCACTATGATGGCCTGGTGCTCCCAGGAGTTGCTGGTCAGTCAGGGTAGATCATTCTTCCAGTACAACATTTGTTTAGCCCACCTGTAGCTTATAGCTGCAGAGAGAGTTTGATTGGATGACTGCTAACTTTTGTGTCAACAGGCTGTGCTCACTATTCCTCCAGAATTTTCCACCCTAAGTTCCTCAGCAGCCTGCATTATGTGAGATGATGATTTGTATCATGGTGGCCATGCCAGGTATGGCTCAGAACATCAAATCCGATGTGGTAGTGTCTGCAGCAGTTGGTGCAATTGAGAAACTGCAGCAAGCACTGGCCTTTGTTTTCATTGAATCCTCATCTTGGCCAGGTGATTTTTTCCAAAATGCCTCTGAACAGTTGCCCTCCAGAGCCATAACCATTTGTGTCTGCCACCCAGCTTTCATTCCTGTATAACTAGGGGGAGTAAGGAAGCTCCTCATGATTCCACAGGAGTAATAATCAGCTTCCTTACAGTCCATTCCAATCTTCATTCCTGGAACCTGCTGCTATAAAGGCAGGCTCGTGTCAGTAACGTCTGAGGAAGTTCAGCGGAGGAAGCATGATCTTTACTCGTAACTCATGCTGAGTATGACAATGAGATCTGATGATGAATCTCCATTAACTTCCAGTTCATTCAGGTGGTTATGAAAACAGGTCTCATCCACAATGCCAGAATTGGAAATGCGGGTCCCTTTAAGGATCAAGCAGAACAGCTCCTGAGTTGATTGGCAGCAAGTAGAGGCTGAACAGACTTTGCATCGATGAACTCTTTTGGTGCAGTGTAATGTCCCTACCTTTGAGTCAAGAGACCCAGATTCAAGTCCCATCTAACCCAGAGGCATGTAATAACATCTCTGAGAAGGTTAATTATAAAATGTTGTAGACCTGAGTGCAGCCCCGTGGTTTGCTGGCTTCTGAACAGAGAAAGTACCTGGAAGGGGAACGTGGAAACTGATGTTTGTGCTAACCTGTAAATATACAATAACCCTTGTAAATCTCTGCAAGTCTTTTACGGCCAAATTCAGCATTTGGCATAGTGGTATACAAAATGGAAAATCTATGCCAGAGGCACTTGATGTTAGACTCAATGAAGAAAAAAACAAATTGAGGTCCTTAATGGTTTAATGGATAAATGCACCATTGAGTATGTCGCTGAATCAGGCATGTCTGAAGACCACTAGTTTGAACTTTGGTCTGTGTATGTCAACTAATCCTCAATAGATCTTGGAATTCTCAGCTAGGAATCACAGAACATTAACCAGAGCCTCTGAACTTAATAATCCTTGTGGAATTTCCCCAGACATGGATATTTAATAGTGAAGTGATCAGAGTTAGCTGCATTGGCCTCCATCCTTGAGTAGGCTGCAAACACTCACTCTGTCATGGCCACACATGAAGAAGAGCTGCTAAGATGAGGTTGTGGAGATTTTCCAGCACTTATAGATTCATACCTCAGAGAAAGCAGGGAAGGTATCTGGACTTGATGTCTGAAGCAGCTGAGTTACAACAGGCACATATTAAAATACGAATGCACTTCATTTATTTGCACAACATGAACAAATGCAGATTAAGATGCCGGATGTTCATTCGTCTCTGATCTACATTTTGTAATATTCTGTTTGCAATGAATTTTCTCTTTTCCCTTTTGGTCAGATGCCAAAAATAACCAGAAACTTCCAAGACACAGTAGTCGGCCAGTGCACTCAGGAATTTCCTTGGGATGTGGGCTTTTAATTTTCCATGTGTTTTGTGAAACTAATATTTCATTATTGTAGGACTGTGGCTGGCGTATTTGTGGCCTGAGATAGGAACAATTGCTTTTTGCTGCATGTCTGTGTACTGTTTGGTAAAATTAACACAACAATGGTCGAGCCAGAACAGAAAGAAAGTTCAGTGATCTGTTTATTTAACAATGACTTGCTGTGTTTTTGAGACATTTTTTAACATGAATTTACAAAAGTATTTCAACCAGTGCTGAACCTAGGCGAGTAACAATCTTATGTTGTAAACTCCAGCAGAAACTCAAAAAATTTAATACATGTCCTTACCATTCCATTGTTTCATTAGATTGTCCTAGACAACCAAAACTGAATGGTAGCTGCAGGGCAAAAGCCTTCCTACATTATAAGGTTCTACATGTGTATGATATTGTCATAAAATGTGGCAACCTTTCGTTCATGCAAAGTCAGAATACATAAATAACATGGACCAATTTCCTATAATTAAAAACAAGCTGGAAGCAAATGGATTATTATGTGTGCAGCTCAGGTTGGCTTGAAGGCTGGCTTGTGGTGCAGAGTAAATTCAATCATGCAGATTCTATTTCCATACCAACTGAGGTTACCAAGAAGGCCCTGCCTTTTCAAACTTGGTCCATGCCGGAAATGTGGTAACCCTCAGATTAAAGTCACCAATCTGTAGTGAGAGCACAGACAATGGCAACTTTCGCTTTTCAATCTGCATCCATGGCTATGTACCAGCACATATGTGTGATGCTTGGTGTGCGTAAGTAGATTAAACATAAGAATGAATTATATCTGCCTAATGCAGGAGATACAGTCTGCCGTTAGAAAATCCATCATAAATCATTTGCACATGCGCACCTAATGTTTATGATATTTGACAGAAGCCCATGATTTTAGTAAATAATTGCTATGATTCATATGGAACAGAAAGTCACAGCATGGTAAATGACACATTCATATTGCAAATTGCAAACATTAAAGTATTCGGGTTATTCATATAATATGAGGTGACTGGCGTTTCACAGAACTCCAAGATAACAAAGTGTGGGGCTGGATGAACACAGCAGGCCAAGCAGCATCTTAGGAGCACAAAAGCTGACGTTTCGGGCCTAGACCCTTCATCAGAAAAGGGGAATGGGGAGAGGATTCTGAAATAAATAGGGAGAGAGGGGGAGGCGGACTGAAGATGGACAGAGGAGAAGATAGGTGGAGAGGAGAGTATGGGTGGGAGGTAGGGAGGGGATAGGTCAGCCCAGGGAGGACGGACAGGTCAAGGGGATGGGATGAGGTTAGTAGGTAGGAAATGGAGGTGTGGCTTGAGATGGGAGGAGGGGACAGGTGAGAGGAAGAACAGGTTAGGGAGGCGGGGATGAGCTGGGCTGGTTTTGGAATTCAGTGGGGGGACGGGAGATTTTGAAGCTGGTGAAATTGCTTCTTCTGTTGTTCAGAATGACTCTGATCTACATAACAACTTTTTATCTTTATGGATGTTACTAGGAATGACCAGTTTTTAAATGTTGTCTGGTTTCCCTCTAATAGTCCAAGGTACTGTAGTTATTTGTATGTCAAATTATCTGATTTATTTGATAAATGGCAGTTTGCTACTGCATGCAACATCCCAATTTGACACAGAAGCACAGTGCTTCACCTAGCAGCAGTATTGGTCACATTTACAGCCAAAGAAAGATTCATTTGCATATAGCAAATTTCAAAACCGCAAAATGCCTCAAAGTACTTTATAAACAACTAAGTATGTTTTTTGAAATGTTTACTGCTGTAATATAGGAAATGAGGCAACCACATTGTACTCAGCAACCTCCTGTTAACGTTGTGATCATGAGTAAATGATCTGTTCCAGAGATGTTATGTGAATGCTGGTGTGCTCAGCTTCCATTGAGAGCAGGCAGACATCTTATTGCATGCTACACAGAAGTCAAAGTTGGAGGTGTAACAAATTCTCAGAAGTGCAATTTAAAGGCTGTGAGATAATTAGATCAGAATATGCAGATGTGGTTCAGTCCCTATTTAAAATCAGAGGCTCCACAATGTAATATCCCCATCCATAAAGGAAACTGCTGATTGAAATGTGTCATGCTTTAATAAAATCTTCTCATTAGTGCTGGTGATGGAAAGCAATAATTACAACACGACATATTTATGGGCACCAATTCTAATTGTGAGAATTGGAATTACTGATGGAAAAGGTTGACAGGGCATTTTTATGATTCATCAATTTCTCAGTTTCCCTTTGTTATCTGATGTCTCTGTTATGCTGTCCCTCTTATTTTTCCTCTTCTGGTTCTGGGTCTGTCCTTCTGTTCTTTTTCTCAACATTTCTTTTTATTTTAAACTGTGCAGATTAAGCAGTTGGTTGAATTGTCTTTCCAGCTCTTTGATCTCCAGGCTGCACATATTGACGCTGGAAATCATGGTCACAATGGACAGGATCAAGTAATTTCCTTGTCAATCACATGTGGAAACAGTAGTGAGGGAACTTACCGGAATATATTTCGTGTGGGTAGCTATTGTTACGCACCTATCCTCCTCTTAGTGCAAACATCATCCTGTCTCTGCTGTCATTTCAATTATGAGTTCTATTTTTCTGTAATTGCAGCAACTTTTGTTAAATAGTCTCTGATCAGAGAAACATAGAAATAAGGGGAATAGGCCTTCGAGACTGTTCTAACATTCAATATGATATGGCTGCTAATCCAACACTGTACCTTGTTCCCACTTCTCCTCACTTGATTCCTTTAGCCCTAAGAACTATATCTAATTTCTTCATGAAAACATTCAATATTTGGTCTCAACTGCTTTTTGACGCCATGAATTCCATAGGCTTACAATTCTTTGGCTGAAGAAATTTACATTGAAACATTGATGTCAGGAGCAGGACGAGGCCACTCAGCCCTTCGAGCCTGCTCCACCATTCATCATGATCATGGCTGATCGTCCAACTCAATAGCTTATTCCTGCTTTCTCCCCATAACGTTTGACCCCATTTGCCCCAAGTGCTATATCTAATTGCCTCTTAAATACATTCAATGTTTTGGCATCGACTATTTCAGTGGTAATAAATTCCACAGGCTCGCCACTATTTGGGTGAAGAAACGCCTCCTCATCTCCGTCTTAAATGATCTACCCCAAATCCACATACTGTGACCCCTAGTTCTGGACACGTCCACCATCAGGAAACATTCTCCCTGCATCTACTCTGTCCAGTCCTGTTGGAATTTTATATGTTCCTATGAAAACCCCCCTCATTTGTCTGAACTCCAGTGAAAACAATCTCAACCCCTGTTCAATCTCTCCTCATACGTCCTGCCTCCCTGGAATCAGCCTGGTAAACCTTCATTGCACTCCCTTGAGAGCAACTGTGTCCTTCCTCACAAAAGGAGACCAAAACTGCATACAATATTCTACATATGGCCTCACCAAGGCCCTGACTATCTGCAACGACCCATCCATGCTCCTGTACACGAAACCTCTTGCAGTGAAGGCCAACATACCATTTGCCTTCTTTACTGCCTGCTCTATCTGCATGCTTTTCTTGGCCAATCTGTATGCTTCTTCCTTGGATCAGATACTATCTCTCATTTCCTTTGTAAGCCATGAATTGGCCTTCTTACCTTTCTCTTCATCTCAGTCCCAACTGGCTTACCCCATATCCTTAGACTGTGGCTCCTTATCCCGGATTCCCTAGCCATCAGAAACATCTTTCCTGCATTTACCCTGCCTGTTCTTGTCAGAATGTTGCGTTTGTATGCGATCCCCCCTTATGTTTCTAAACTTTGGTTGATATAGTCCCAACTTCATATATCAGTTCTGTCATCCCAAGAATCAGTTTTGCACTTCCTCCATTGCCAGAATCAAAGCTGCTCACCATGCTCACCATGCATTTTCACGACGCTCCTGCCCAATTGTCGCAAGTCATCCTAACACTTGTTCTCAAATCCTGTGACATTAATAGGTTCCATTGAAAAGGACTCTGTTCTATGTTCTGCCTTAACTGCCACCTCATCATCAACTCTTTAGCTCTTATAATGCATTGGCTGACACAATTCTTCCTTGATCAGTTTTAACTTTCCCACCTCTGAGCCACATTGCTCATTACAATAATTGACACAAGACCGCACCAGTCTACTTAAAATTCAATGGTGTAGTGTTACTGCCATAGGTACAATTGGCAATTGTAGCGCACATTGCACCCAAATAAGAACAAAGAACAAAGAACAAAGAAAATTACAGCTCAGGAACAAGCCCTTCGGTCCTCCAAGCCTGCGCCAATCAAGATCCTCTGTCTAACCTGTTGTCTATTTTCTAAGGGTCTGTGTCCGTTTGCTCCCTGCCCATCCATGTACCTGTCCAAATATATCTTAAAAGACGCTAACGTATCTCTGTCTACCACCTCCAGGCACGCGTTCCAGGCACCTACCAACCTCTGTGTAAAGCACTTTCCACGCATATCTCTCTTAAACTTTCCTCCTCTCACTTTGAACTCATGACCCCTAGTAATTGAGTCCCCCACTCTGGGAAATAGCTTCTTGCTATACACACTGTTTATACCCCTCAATCAGGTCCCCCCTCATTCTCCGTCTTTCTGATGAAAATAATCCTAATCTACTCAACCTCTCTTCATAGCTAGCACCCTCCATACCAGGCAACATCCTAGTGAACCTCCTCTGCACCCTCTCCAAAGCATCCACATCCTTTTGGTAATGTGGCGACCAGAACTGTACACAGTATTCCAAATGTGGCCGAACCAAAGTCCTATACAACTGCAACATGACCTGCCAACTCTTGTACTCAATACCCCGCCCAATGAAGGAAAGCATGCCATATGCCTTCTTGACCACCCTATTGACCTGCGTTGTCACCTTCAGGGAACAATGGGCCTGAACACCCAGATCTCTCTGTTCATCAATTTTCCCTAGGACTTTTCCATTTACTGTATAGTTCGCCCTTGAATTTGATCTTCCAAAATGCATCACCTCGCATTTGCCCGGATTGGACTCCATCTGCCATTTATCTGCCCAACTCTCCAGTCTATCTATATTATGCTGTAATCTCTGACAGTCCCCTTCACTATTTGCTACTCCAACAATCTTAGTGTCATCTGCAAACTTGCTGATCAGACCACCTACAAATTCCTCCAAATTATTTACATATAACACGAACAACAGTGGTCTCAGCACAGATCCCTGTGGAACACCACTGGTCACAGGTCTCCAATTTGAGAAACTCCCTTCTACTACTACTCTCTGTCTCCTGTTGTCTAGCCGGTTTTTCATCCATCTAGCTAGCACACCCTGGACTCCATGTAACTTCACTTTCTCCATCAGCCAGCCATGGGGAACCTTATGAAACACCTTACTGAAGTCCAAATGTATGCATCTTTATAAAAGTATCATTTTCTGCTGCCCAGATGTCACAGATAATGCTGAACTTGCCATGAATCAGCACAATAAGTTAATGTTTTGCAATGTGATCCATTTTCATTTCAATTTTTAAAATGCATTATTTTTCAATACATTTTGTTACATTAAATATCATTCAATACATTTCAGAGTGATATTGTGATGAAAATGGAATAACATTCCTGAACCTGTAAGTAAATCATTGATAAGTAAATTTGAACAAAAATTATTATGTTTAACATTCTAGTTGGATTGAGGTACGTTTCTTTTTCTTTTTCTTAAAATTCAAAATATTTCAAAATGTACCTGTTAGTGACATGGCATCCAAATGATTCAGCTATATGTTTGACACCTCCTGCATGAAATTAGGCTTCTCTGCACTGTTACTACACTGGACTGACACTAAATCAGTTCAAACTGGGACTTTGCCCCTCAGAGATGGCAGCTTCTGGGCTTCAGGGTTGTGAGCTGGCTGATTAGTCAGTAGCTCTCTCACCCCAGCAGTGCCAAAAGGCAGAAATGACCATAGCTAGGAATACATTCGGTCTCCACAAAGAAATGAAGATATCTCCAGGTTTTCACTGTATGTCAGGATACAGGGAGATGTGTGGTGGTTGGGGTAAAGAGACCAGATTGATGGCCTAGCAGGACGTGCCTTCATTGGGCACAGGGTGGCCATGTTCTCACTTTCTGATCAATGGCAACATGTGCTGTCAATATTACTCACTGTCTTGCCTTATTTCCACCTTTCTTTGAAAACCAAAACAATTACAATACGTGTGAAATTAGACTGTTAAGACACACTTAATTTTCCAATTTTGGGGTACCATTGGCGTAACTGTGTGTGGGCTGCCTGACATTTTATCTGTCCTTGTAAAGTGGGGAAGCACAGAAAAGGGGCATGTTGGCACCAAGTTCATTTTATATGCCCCCCAGTCTTCAAATATGCCAGTAGAGGAGTTGAGGAGGGCACCAAAATCATACCCACAATGTAAATAGTGGGAACTCATTAATAAATCACCTTTGGGATTGTGATCCATTTTGTGGATGTACGTTTTCCTTTGAGATATGAAAGTCCTCAAAATCTACCATAACGCATGGGAAATGGCAACAAATGACAGCTACAAATGACAACACCAGCTGTGGGCAGGAGTTTACCACTATGGCAACATGTTGTGTTAGAAACTCCAAAACAGGTACCACCCTTGGAAACAAGAAGAGATCATCTTGCACCACCAAAAAGGGATAACTTCATGGATGGCAATCTTTGTCTTTCTAGCCTTGATTTGTTCAGTGAACAAAAGAAGTGATGAAGAAGGAAATTATCTCATTTGATCTCAACATATTCTAAGGCTACATTCTCATAACCACTTGCAGATGGACCCATGCCAACCATCCTTCTGACCTCTAAACACTCTGAGAAAATGGTTTTCATAAGATAACCCTTGAAATACATGAATCAACCCCTTTATTTTGTCTTTGCATCTTTAATTGTTCTGTTAGCCCTATTGTTGGTCATCCAACATATGGTATGCTGCCCATCCACACCAATTGGAAAGCATGTCTACAATTTGATATGTAATTGAATTGAAGGCTATTGACTGTCAATTAGATAGCCTGCATTCCCCTATTCTCAATCAAGCAAATGTGCTCCTGGAAAATTAAAATTTATTTTAATATCCCAATGCTTTTTCTCCCAGGTTATTGACAACATCACCCTGGAAATAGATGTATGACACATCTCCTGGAGAGATAGCAACTCTAGCCATTGTCCAATGTGACAAAGTTCTTTTAAAACACCATGTTTGATTACAGCATGACCACTTCTTATTTCACGCTATATTTCCATGCATTGCTTTTCATTGATAATTATTCCTCAAATTATCTCAAAACATTAATGATTTAACATATGTTTAGAATTGCTTCATATGTGTTTGACTTATTGATTGAATTCTTAGAACTTAATTGTGCTTTGATCACAAATAGAATTTTCCTGATGGTTGTATGAAATTCCCAGTATTTGTTGAGCTGTGAACATATTTAGCATTCCACAGCCTGCCTCCTTGATAACACAAAATTCTCAATATCAAAATTTATCTAATAGAAATGCTACCAGGCCAATTACGTGAGGTCTCGGATAATCCAGTCCAAGCTTTCTCCACACGTGTGAGGAAGATTATTATTGTCAAATAAGGCCTACAGTATGGGTGGGTAGACACCAAAGCTAGAAATTTCCTCAACTCTAGCCTGGGAAGGCTGATAAACTTGTCAGCTGACATATACAGGACCACATAGAGGAAGATCAAAAACTCATGGTTGCATTTTTTTTGTCCTTTATAAGAATGTCCTGTAATGACAGATGGCATGTTTTTGGAAAGACAGAATGCTGAGACTTTTTAACATTCTCCCATTCTTTGTATATCACCTGAAGTGGAAAGGGTACCCTCTGCTAATGTTTTATTAAAATAGCTCCTTCCCTAATTTGCAGTCTCTACAGATGATTGGCAGGTGTAATGAAGTACTTGTAAACATCCAAGGCTGGTTTCTCCAACGAGAATCATGCACTAACCATATTAAAGTTTGCTACATTGGGATCCTACATGAACAACTTCTATCTTATCAATACCATTAATGGAATACCATAAAGACTTCTGCTTAGGTTCTGCTTGTGGAAAGTCTGTAACATTAAGTGAGAATTGGACACATTAAAGCTTTTCTTGTTGATGTTTTGATTGCACCAGCCTTTCTTTTTATGTAGAGAGATGACAAGTGAGCCAAAGATAAAATGAAAACCGTCAGTTCATCCGGAAGTCAAAGGTACCTTCAAATGCCACAGTACAAAAAGCTCCTAAAGTGCGAGACTTAAATAAATATATTCAGACACCACCCTAGCAAAAATATTTTAACAACTTTCAAAAATTCCTGTCAAACCTCAAACAAGAAATTCCCACCCACAATGACTATAGATGAAAGTAAATGTGGATATTTTAATTATTGACTTTGTATAAGGCTTGCAGAGGATACATGGTTTATAGCTCAACCACAAGTTACATATTATGGTAGAAATTAACAGGATTAGTCCTGTACCAATTGTTGGGATGAGTGATTATAGCCTGGAAATGTAATTTTTCATAGTGACTTAGTGAGCTCATGTTTTTTTTAAACAAGGTCTTATTGTAGCTGCTAAAAATAGGGGAATATTAAGCAATAAACCTCAAAAAATGATAGTCATCATTAAAAAAGTGCAATGTTCAACAGTTACCAGACACCTTGTCAGTCAGCTGTAGAAAAACCAGGCTCATTAACCCACTCAACAATAAGTAATATTGAAATAGTGTTAGGAATGTCAGAAAAGTGCACTGGGCTACTTCACAATTTGCAATTATCTGCTCACTATATCCTGGCTCTTATGCTGAACAGGGAGAAAAGGCACCACAATAATGTTACAAAGGTTTGGATAAAGAAGCATGGCAGCAATATTGCTCAGAAAAGCAATGTCTGATCAATGAAGTGCTCATAATAGACAATGCTCAGTGATTATCACCATATTATTAATCTTCATTAACTATTATTCCCCATGTCCCTTCGTACCAAAGCCTTTTAAAAATAATGCATCCTTAAACCTAGTTCTGTTGATGGCCTTTACTAACAAACCCAATCCTAAATCTGATCCAAAAACACCAACCCTGAGCCATGGGAAATTTTCCATGATGTTTCTCTCAGATCCCAGGGTCCAGGTGTTTATGAGTCAGATTTCCATGTCTGCTCTGGGACAGTACCTTGTTTAGTTTTCACATATAACAATGTAGTTATCTATCATTGCAAGCTCTTCCTGCAAACTGAAATACTAAAAGTTTAAATTGCAGAGATATTGACACACAAATGCCAACCTGCTCATGTGTAGTTCAATTTGTTACAAACATATAAGTACCTAAAAGCTGTTATGGCTTAATTGTGAAGATTGAATCTGCATATTTTACTATTAGTTACAAGCAAATAGTCTTGCAGCAACCTGAGAAAATGTGTATGAAGCAGTTGTAACTTATTCTAACTGCTTTGCATAAGATTTGAATTAAGCTGAACTGGGATAAATGAAAATTTTAGATAGCACGCACTATGTGCCAGCGTATTTTGGTAGACAGATACTGGTAGGCTTTCAATGGTGGAATACATCTTAATTTTGCTCCTGTCATCTCTGACAGTGGGAGACAGTAGTGATGTCCTCAGTCATCTCTTCTCACACAATTTAGTTGGCTGTAAAGTGACAATATGTCCTTTACCATAAACAAGGACAATTGTCCATTGCTAAATTTCTGTAAAAATCACTATGCGTGTAATACTTTCAAAAGGCAAAGCTTCTATGATCTTTTCCCTGTTTCGTCACATGTGACTTATGTGTAAAATCACATCATTCCTTTAATGGTCTTGCAGCAACCTGAAGTCTAACAATGAACTAATTTGAAAAGGACTCGGCCTGTTGCAGTAAGCTGAACTTTCATTAGCCTGGTCTGGAATGCATGCTGTATTCTGGCCCTGTTGGTCTTACACCATGACTGAAAAATTGTTTCTGTGACCTTCGTGTCTAATAAAGGAAACAAGGTGTGTGGATAGTGACAGGAAAGGCCAACCATTCACCTTAAATGTTCACTCCTTCTACAACTGATGCACAGCAGCAGCAGTGTATACCATCTACACGATGCACTGCAGCAAATCACCAAGGTTCCTTCAACAGCACCACCCAAGCTTGTAACCACTATCATCTAGAAAGACAAGGGCAGCAGGCACATGGAAGCACCACCGATGGTTCTACACAGCCTGGAGGCTCTGTGCACATCAATTAGCATTCTGTTGGCTTTCATTTTTGAAAGCCGCTTCTACACATAGACTTTGGAAGTTCACATAGCAAAGAAAGAAAATAATTAGAAGGAACGTTAAGCACAACTGCCTGAAAATTCACCTCCAAATCACACACTGTCATAACTTGGAATCATATTGGACATTTCTGCAATGCCGCTTGCTCAAAATCCTCAAATCGTCTTCCTAATAACAAAGATTTGTCCCAAGGGATGCAATGGTTCAAGAAGGCAGCTCATACTACTGTTTCAAAGGCAATTAACAATAGATAATGAATGTTCACATCTTGTGAAACAATAAATAACTTGAAAATAATTGTTCATTATTTTAAATATTTATACATTCCAGTGTCTGCTGCAAATGTTCCGACCTGAGCCGTTGTTTTCCCAGGCTGACTGTATTGGAATAGCCCTCTGACCATTTTCCATCCACGTCTCCGGTCTGACTTGCACTACTGAAGCAGCAGAAAGCAGGGACAGGCAGTACTTTGATTATCTCCATGTAGGCAATAAATTTTCAGGATTTAAAATTTTAAATAAAATAATTAATCTATCATTTACTGCTTGAACAAAAAGAATACAGTTGGAGCCACAGTAACTCATTCTAGGCTCCCCTTTCCCTTGACAGTAATTAAATTGCAAGGTTATCAAAAAAAAAGGTTGCTTTTGTCTGTATTAGGACAACACCAATTAAAGTCATGATTAAAGGCATGATTTATTGAGGAGGGCTGCTCTTGAACATCAAACTAGAGCTGGCTCAAAATGAAGAAAGGGTATTTTTATCACGTTTCTGACAGAGTAAAGTCAAAAACAGGTAGAGCAAACCCATGCACTTGTTTACTTTGTAGCTCTCGGGTCTAGTATAGGTCATAGATTTTGGTGTGACAGCAGTTCATATGTTTACACTGGCAGAAAGCTAAGTGCCAGTGGAGTCCCACCACCTCCCTGGAGCCAGAAATCTGGTCTGGACTCACTCATACACAAGCATATAATTTTGTTCTCAGTCAATAGCCTGACTTGTATTACGTAATACGTTTTATAGCTTAACATCATTCATTGTTATGGTATCTGGTCATTTTGCAGGGCACAGTTTAATGCTTAATCTTCCTGTTTTTAAGTGCTATCATTGTCTGACCTTTGTCACCCGTGATCTGTGTATCAACTATCGCTCCAAGAAGCTTTAAACAATTAACAGAATAGTCTCAGCGACGTATTCAGGTTATTTGTTTCGCTGCTAAATCTTCTCCCTCATATTCAAGTCTTTTTTTTGTCTGTTTCATCAAGTTAATGTTCTTTCTCTACAAAAATAGAAGCCAATGGAAAAAAAACTAAATCAGGTTGAATGAATAAATTCCTTGAAATGTTATTGCCCTCAGTACAGAATTTCCTTTGCAATGGTTAAAATAGATCATTTCGTTCTGAAGTTTTCTTTGCCATCATATAGAAAACACAGGGCATTATTGAGGATGAATGAATGAACCATAAAGTAGGAATGAAGAACAAATGTCCTTATGAAAATGGTTATTAGACTTTGAACTCCATTGACACATGGTAATTGAGCGGATCCATTTGCAGAAGAGAAGGGAAATTGAAAATGAGAAAAGTATGAACAAGAGGGGAAAATTGGGATCAAATATAGAGCTGGCACAGACACAAAGGGTTGAATATCTTTTTCTGAGCTCAACTGTCTATAGCAAAGATGGAAGTAGCAAGGTACAGGATTAATGCCTTTCCTGTCATAAAATGTCCCAAATGTTCCAAAGAAATGTGGTCAAATAATATATGACAAGGGATGAAGTATTAGCACAGGCAATTTATAATTTTGTCAAGGAAGTAGATTTTAAGCAGGATCTTAAAGAATGGGAGAAAACGAGAGATATAGTTAGAAACTCCCAGACCAACAGAAGGCTGAGGAAAAGGAAGTTAGGGAAATACAACAGCCAAGAGTTAGACAAATGCAGATTTCTCTGACGACCGTAGAGCTACAGAGATTCAAGGGTATGATTGTGGCTCTGAAAATGGAATTGGATAAGTATCTGAAAGGAAAATTGCAAGGTTACAGGGAAAGGCAGGGGAATGAGATTAGCTAAACTCCACTTGCATAGAGCCAGCACAGAAATGGTGAGCTATATTGCTGCAACTATTAGACAATTCCTTAACATGGTAAAGAATGAGGCCAGAGATGGATTTGAACAAAAAAGTGAATTTTTAAATCAAGGTGCTGTTGGACTGGGCAACAATCTCAGGTAAAGGGCATCAGGCTGATAGATGAGTGGAATTTAGTATAAGTTAGAACTTGAGTAACAAAGTGCTGAATATTTTTATATTTATAGGATATAGGATATAGAGGCCAGTCAGGAGAATTAAAGATAAAATAGATGAGGGTTTCTTTGTGGGTTAAAGCAGGGGCAGAGACTAGAGGAAGAGGGACACAATCCTGATGATGTAATGAATAATAGTCAGTTGTTCACCTTGGGATCAATTTGGATATTGGGGTCATGCAAAGTCTGAGCAGCTTGAGACAGTGGTCAGGGAGAGGAGTGGAATGGATGGTGTTACAACCAGACCCTAGGTGAGACTCCCAAATTCATTATAGTTCCAAACATATTCCTCCAAATTGTTATGTTCCCAGGTGAGAAGGGATGACAGGACTCCCCTTCATTATTCAGCTGCCTCTTGGTAGGTCACAGTTATGTTAATGAAAAAGGATGCCTTTCCTTATGGGTGCCATTCTTTTCAGACCAATGCATGTATATTTTAAGGGTAGATAATTTAACTAGATTTTTTTGAAATGCTGAAAGAGTGAGTTAATTCATTAAGTGCAATGAGAAATAATAACACCATGCCATTCACAGAGATTACAAGAGGTGAGTCAAAAATATTCCTCGACTTGACATATTACGCAAGGTCTCTAAAAGGACTCCACAAAGTCCCAACACACTCACTTGCATGGGAACTCTTGGATAATTCAAATTTTCAACAGGAAATTTCCTTGCTCCACAGAATCACCTAAAAAAGTCCCCACTTCAAATGAGGGTCAAAAACCTCAATTTCTGGACAGCTCTATGGTACATACAATGATTAGATTACCTACAGTGTGAAAACAGGCCCTTTGGCCCAACAAGTCTATGCTGCCCTTTGAAGTATCCCACCCAGACCCATCCCTATATAACCCACATATCCCTGAATACTATAGGCGATTTAGCGTGGCCACATCATTACTGCAGAAGGCATGTACACTGAAGTTAAGAGTTTAACATAGGAATGTATAAGGAAAATGGGGATCCATTCCTGTTTTTACGGATGCCTAGTCTTGTTAGATTTCAACAGTACTTTAGATTCAGATCAAAGCAGCATGAGTTGTCATGTTAATAAATGTCAAATAGACATTTAATTTTTACATCGGCCCTAAGGCACTGAAATATCAGACTTTGTCTGTGCAGGCCGAGTGGAACATTGATCAAGGAATTTACCCCAAAACCTTGCACTAATACCTTCCCACTCTAAAACTATGTAAAACTGAACATCATTTTCTAGGTTTTCCTTTGGTTATTAAACTCAGTCATTTTCAGTTGAATAAGGTTCTCCTGCCACATGTTTGAGGTCAGCGAAACACAGCGTACACCATAAGATTATAATTTTAATCTCCACATAGGCTTTTAAATATACTCTGTAATATTCATGTATGTTACATTTTCTTAAGAGACATCAGTTGGAAAATTAAAGATGCTGAGCTCATCAATTCATGCAGCTAGATTAAAATAACACTGGTTGACATGTGGTCAACTTGACAAGTTTGTAAAGGATATAAAATCAAATCAATAGGCATTCTCTAGTCCTGAAGTGTTTGGGATATTCTGAGTGAGTGAAGGAAACAAGTAGACCACCCTGGCCAAAAGGTGATAACTAGCAGAAAATGAGTGCATTGCGAACAACATTAGCCTGTGTGAAAGTCCAGATTTAGCACAACATTTTGGTCTTAATTGTTGAAGGTCATAACTTGAACTGAAGTAGAGATGCCATCTAAAGATTTGTCATTCAAATGCTGATAAGGCACAACTTTTGAGGCACAGCATCCGTAGCTTCCCCTGCACTACAGACGTAGATTTGCCTGGCTGATATTGAATGGCACTTTTCAAAACAGCTGAATTGACCAGAAACTCAACTGGACTCGCCATATAAATACCGTGGCTACAGTGGCCAAGTCGGAGGCTTGGAATTCTGCCATGAGTAACATCTTCTGACTCCCCAAAGCCTGTCCCACATCTACAAGGCACAAGTCAGGAGTGTGCTGGAATACTCTCCACTTGTCTGGATGAAGGCAGCCCCAGCAATGCTCAAGAAGCTGGATACCATTCAAAGCAAAGCAACTACTTGATTGGTTCCTCATTCGCAAACACCCACTCACTCCATCACCAATGTTCAGTATCAGCAGTGTGTACTATCTACTTGAACCGCGGCAGAAATTCACTGAAGATTCTCCTTGCAAACCCTCACCTACTTCTATCTAGATGGACAAGGGCTGAAGATACTTGGGAAAACTGCTATCTGCAAGACCCCCTCTGAGCTACTCACCATCTTGGCTTGGAAATATGTCACTGGTCATTCACTGTTGCTGGGTCAAAGTCCTGGAATTCCTTCCCTATTAGTATTGTTGATCAATCTACAGCACATGAACTGCAGTGTTAGAACAACGCAGTTCACCACCGCCGTCTCAAGGGCACCTAAGGACGGGCAATTGATGCTAGCTGTCCAGCCATGCTAATGTCTCACAAGAGTGTAAAAAAGGTCATGAACTATGTATGAATGGATCAACAGATAGTACTCAGGTAACCTGAAATGGCAGAATACTCAGCATTTTCAGTGACCGTATTTTACGGATGAAGTGTTCTGAAACAGATTAATAGCTGGCAATAAAATTAACGTACATGGTAAGTCAACATTGTGAAACAAAAGCATTTGTTAAGGATTTACTGGACAGCATTGTGTACTTCAACAACTTCTTTTCATACATGGCCTATGGTTGAGGTAGCAAATGTGACATTATTCACTCCCTCTGTCACTTCCATCCACACTATTCCGGCATTGGTCTTTTTGCAAAATGACCATCAGCTCCAAAAATTGCTAATTACTCTGGAGGATCTTCGAAGCAGTGTGACATGATGATGGAATTTTTATCCCTTATCTGTTTTTAGCCACTTTTCTTTCCCTGCACAAAAGTAAGTTAACTGTAAAGATAATCAAGAGCCTTTTAAAAATTATTGAACTTGTATGATCTACTGCCAAACGCAGTCCATTGCCAATATATCAAGAATTGTACTTTAAGAATGCCAAATACTTCTCATAATAAGTTGGCCTCACACATCATAGCAAAAAGTCAGCAGGAAGCATTACAATCAGAGTCATTTCATCCAGCCAATAAAAATGTGCAAATTATAAGGCAGGATTAAGGAATATGTAATCAGTAAGATTGGCAAGAAGATGAAAATAACACCTAACATTATGTGTAGTCAGATTGAATTTCCTGAGGCAAATCAGACCATCTTACGTACCAATAATGCTTGTTCTGCACATTTTCAGAAAATAGATCTTTGTTAAAGATCTCTCACACTTCTAATTCAACCAAGCCTACTTGGTCATTCAACACAAAGCACTGTATAGTCCAATTTAGGTAGGTCTCCATTGTTTCACCAGAAAAATCAAGCATTGGCAAACTTTATATAGCACACTGCAGCAATAACAGAAACTAGGAATATTTTATAGTTATCCTGCACACTTTTATTTTTCTCAGGTTTCATAATCTTAATATTCCTAATAACAATGGTTAAGAAAATGATGCAAGTGGAGTATAATGACATAAAATTAAACAAATAATTGCAGATACTGGAGATCTGATACAAAACAGAAACAGATGGTGAAACTCAGCAGGAGTGGGTGGTCAGCAGAGTTAATGTTTTGAGTCTAGCATGAGTTTACCTTTATCAATCTGTGGCAGTATCATGGTTCAGTGGCTAGGGCTGCGGCCACACAGCACTAGGGGCCTGGGTTTGATTCTAGTCTTGGGTGACTCTCTGTATAGAGTTTGCATGCTGTCCCCATGGCAGCTTGGGTTTCCTCTGGGTGCTCTGATTTCCTCTTGGTGCTCCGGTTTCCTCCCACAGTCCAAAGATGTATACGTTAGGTAGATTGACCATGTTAAATTGCCCATAGCAATATGTAGGTTAGGTGGATTATCCATGGGAAATGCAGGGTTACTGAGATAGAGTAAGGGGTTGAATCTGGTTGCGATGCTGTTCAGAGGGTCAGTGTGGATTTGATGGGCTGAATGGCCTGATTTCACACTGTAGGGTTCTATGGTTCTCTGGCAATAAACGACAGCCAATTACATGTTGACAACAAGACTCATGTATTGTGGTCTGCATGGTTAGCAAGCAAGTCTTGACGGTTAAAGGAATTACAAGAGACTGACTGCTGTATGTAGAGAATTATGCAAAATTTTGAAGCACTGATGTGTCTTAACTTGTCTACCACTTTTGTAATGTGAGAGATTGTTCAATGTAAGAGTACCTGACAAATATCCTTTATGATAAAATTCTTCCACCACTAGAGTCCCTTTCATCATTTTATGCATCAGTTCATGTGGAACTTGGAAATTGGATTTGATTTAATCAGTCATTCTCTGATGAATTTTAATGTGCAGATGTACCAGGAGAAGTGTCTGATAGTCTGTGGGAAACCTGGAAGTATACAGAATTAAACGCATCTGTCAGTAGCTTATTTAATACAGTGACTTTGTGAGGATTTTATTTCCTGGCTTCCTGTCCAATTAATGACAATAGGCATGCTGATGACCCATATGACACAATGTCAATTATATTCATTTAGAGGAGAGGCCAAAGATGCAAGTTGAAGCAGTTGGAGTTGAGAATGAGGCAGGCAGATGGTGTGAAATTGCAAAGAGAAATTGAAAGGCTATGCCCTGATTCACAGCTTTTGCTGCATGTATGTGAGGGCCTGGAGGAAGATTATTCTTACCTATAAATGTGAGGAAAAAATTGCAGTCTGAGACTAAAAGTTATGTGTAGAGATGCCAAAAGAGATCAGCTTCACATAGTGTCATGATCCTTGATTCAAACACATCAGCAATCTAACCAAGTCAGAAAGATAATGGCAGTGACACATTCACCTACATCTTGCCTCATGTACCTCTCAAATCTCACTGTAGCACTTTGTTCGTCACACCATTTTTCAGGTGCACACGTCCTCTGTTTATACATTTCTTCCTGTACCAGAATGCCTCCTGCTACTGATACTCACACTCACTCTTATGCAATGTCACACATCCACAATGTTCCATGCAGCAATATGCATTCTCAAAGGAGGAGAATCGGGCCATTTGGCCCATCAGGTCTTCTCCACAATTTGATCACAGTTGATATATTTCTCAACCTCATTCTCCTGCTTTATCCCTGTAACTTTTGATCCCCTTAAAAATAAAGAACTTGTCTCTGTCTTAAATACACTCGTTTACATGGCCTCTGCTTTTTATGGCAATCATTTCCCTAGATTCACTTCTCTCTGGCTGAAGAAATTCCTTTTCAACTCAGTTCTAAAGGGTCATCCTCACTCTGATGACGCATCCTCAAGCTAGCCTCTCTTTCTAGAGAAAACATTTTCTCTACATTCACTCGATCAAGGCCTCTCAATATTCTGTAAGTTTCAGTCAGGTTTTCAGCTTATCCTTTGAAATTCCAACAAGTACAAACTCAAAATACTCATCCACTCCACATATAACAAGTCCTTCATCTTCTTATAAACCTCCTCTGAACCCCCTCCAATGTTGGCACATCCTTCCTGAGATATGGGGCCCAAAATGACTCACATATTCCTAACAGGGCCTGACCACAGCCCTAGACAGCCTCAGTAGTACCTCAATGCTCTTGTATTCCTGCCCTCTTGAAATGAATGCCAACATTGCATTTGCCTTACTAACTGCCAATTGAAGCAGCATGTCAACCGTAAGAGAATTCTGAACTAGAACTTCTAAGTCCTTTTATGCTTCAGCTTCCTGAGTCCTTTCCCCACTTAAAAAATAGTCTGTGCCTTCATTTTTCTTACCAAAATGCATAACCTCACACTTTCCTACATTATATTTGATCTGCCACTCCTTTTCCCACTCTCCTAGTTTGTCTAAGTCCATCTGCAGCCTCCCCATTTTCTCAACACTACTTGTTCCTCCACCTTTCTTTGTGTCATCTGCAACCTTAACAACAATACCCTCTGTTCCTTCTTGCAGATTGTTAATATGTGGTCCCAACATTAACCCCTGTGGAAGTCCACCAGTCACCAACAGCCACTTGAAAAAGATGCCTTTACCTCTAATCTCTGCTTCCTGCTAGTCAGCCAATCCTCTATCCATGCCACTACCTTGTCCCCAGCACCATGGGCTCTTTCCTTTTTTAGCAGCCTCCTGTGTGACAACTTATCAAAGGAATTCTGGAAATCCAAATAAATCATATCCATTGACTCTCTATCTAACTTGCTTGTTAACTCTCAAAGAATTCCAATGGAATTGTCAGCCATGACCTCCTCTTGACTAAGCCATGATAACTCGATCCTATTTTACCATGAGATAGTAGGAACTGCAGATGCTGGAGAACCTGAGATAACAAGGTGTTGAGCCTAATGAACACAGCAGGCCAAGCAGCATCAGAGGAGCAGGAGAGCTGACGTTTTGGGCCTCGATCCTTCTTCAGAAATGGGGGAGGAGAAGGGGATTCTGAAATAAATGGAGAGAGAGGGGGAGGCGGATTAAAGATAGATAGAGGAGAAGACGGGTAAAGAGGAGACAGACAGGTCAAAGAGGCGGGGATGGAGCCAGTAAAGGTGAGTGTAGGTGGGGAGTTAGGGAGGGGATAGGTCATTCCAGGGAGGATGGACAGGTCAAGGGGGCAGGATGAGGTTAGTAGGAAGGAGATGGGGGTGGGGCTTGAGGTGGGAGGATGGAATAGGTGGGAGGGAGGACAAGTTAGGGAGGTGGGGGCAAGCTGGGCTGGTTTTAGGATGTGGTCTGGGGAGGAGAGATTTTGTAGCTTATGAAGTGCACATTGATATCATTGGACTGCAGGGTTCCCAAGTGGAATTTGAGTTGCTGTTCCTGCAACCTTAGGGTAGCAACGTTGTGGCACTGCAGGAGGCTCAGGATGGACATGTTGGCTGCAGAATGGGAGAGGGAGTTGAAATGTTTCGTGACTGGGAGGTGCAGTTGTTTAGTGTGAGCCTAGCATAAGTGTTCTGCAAAGCGGCCCCCAAGCCTCTGCTTGGTTTCCCTGATGTCAGAGAGGCCACAACGGGAACAGCGGATGCTGTATACCACATTAGCAGCCCTGGGATGGTGATGATGGGGAGGTGTAGGGACAGGTTTAGCATTTCCTGCGATTGCAGGGAAAAGTGTCAGTGTGGTGGGGCTGGAGGGGAGTATGGAGCAGACATGGGAATCACAGAGAGTATGGTCCCTCCAGAAGGCAGATAAGGGTGGGGAGGGAAAAATATCTTTGGAGGTGGGGTCAGATTGCAGATGGCGGAAGTGTTGGAGGATGATACATTGGATTCAGAGGTTGGTGGGGTGGTACGTAAGGATGAGTGGGATTCAGTTTTGGTTGTTATAGTGGAGAGGGGGTGTGAGGGATGAGTTGCAGGAAATGTGGGAGACATGGTCAAAGGCGTTCTCGACCATTGAGGGGGGCAAGTTGTGGTCCTTGAAAAACGAAGAAGGGTCACCAGGCCGGAAACATTAATTCTGTTTCTTCCATCACAGATGCTGCCACACCTGCTGAGCTTTTTTGCAATTTTATTTTTGCCCCTTTATTAGTAGCCTTCCTATAGAATATAGAATCATCAAGCTGTAGGGAAAAATCTGTAAATTACGTATCTATAAATTAAGTTGAGCTTTTCTGGTAACTCAATAAATAAAATGAAAACAAAAGACATATAATGAGAAGAGTAGAGAGAAATTTGGAGGTAAATCCAAGTTCGAAGACAAAGAATTAGGGACGAGGGTAAAAATTGAACCAAGGTAAGGGGCATTAATGGGACATTTATTAAACAAAAGTACAAAAGGGCTATCCAAGATGAATTAAAAGAAACAAATACTAAAAATGAATTAAACTGCCTGTACGGCAATATACATGACATCCAAAGTAAGTTGGGGACAGCTGGCAATATCTGCAGTGAAATGTGAGATGCATTGGGATTAACTGAAAGATGGCAATGTAACAAAACAGGTTATGGCATAATCAGAAAAGGCAGAGAAGGGAGAATTAGCTCAATTAATTAAAGGTTAATATAATACCAGTAGAAATAAGGGGACCTAACTAACAATACATTTGATAAAAGAGTCCAAATTGATGTAAGCTGAAAATATCAAACATGCTAATGAGACAGCCTTTTAGCGTAAAAGAGATAAAGAAAGAAACGTATGAGAAAATATTTGAAATAAGCAAGATAAATAGAATAATAACTGGGCTAATAATAATACATCTTTCTGTTATTAATAACAAACAAAACTTTTAACTACTGTTAGATAAATTAATTAGAAGTAGCAAAAAGGGGCAGGGAATGGAGTTTTAACAAGGCGTGTGAAAATTCTTCCTTACCTGGTGAAATATACATCCACCAAGAGAAGAAATTACATTTTCCATTATCTGCCCAATTGCTGATTCCACAATTTCATCTGATCTTCTGGTTTCATAACTCTCCTTGAAAAAACTCCATTGATTTGCAATACTGGTGGGTGCAATGTTTTTTGAGGAGTGTCGGCCTTGGTTCTGCTCTTGATCCTGCATCATTTCTAATGTTCGTCCACAGCTGACCAATTTTATCCTGAATATCCTTTGCCAAGGACACTGTTTGTGCTAAAGGAAGGAGTTGTTTCATTAACTTATTCAGAGGACCGTCAATATCCTTAATTTACTTCCCTGTGGAATTATTCTCTGCTGAAACAAGTACCAGTTTAACAAAATGTAAAGTCTGCATCACCTATTTCCCCAAGTAATGCTTAAAACTTTCCTTCTGTTGCAGTCTGTCTGCCACACTAACCACTTTGTGATTATAGATATTTGACTTCTTGAATTTCTGTGAATATGCCTTACTGCTTCACAGTTTCTGATAGTGACCTATTGTGTGACAGATGAATCATTCACATTTGATAAATGGGCACTGTCTCTGCTATGAGGTTTCTTTGCTCAGTAATGCTGACAAGGACTTTTAGTGTTGGGTGCCTGCCCTAATTATTGGTACTGGCTTCTCACTTGTGTCTTTTATGATTTTATACCTTAAAAGTTGAATGGTCTCTCCTAATCTGTTTTAGTATTGATCTGTATTCTTTTTGACTTCTGTTTCACATGAATACTTTTCTCTAGAGTCGGGTCTTCTTTTGTTTGTAATAAATCTGAGAAAGACTCATCAGCGATTCCAACAACATTTCTACTCTTACAAATTCAGATTTTAAATCACCATAGTCTCAGTTCTCCACAAATCTGTCAAGATCTCTTATGAAATTATTTTTGGAATGCCCTAGAAGTGTATTCTTCTATGAAATCTTGGCTCTTTCAATAATTTTGTTTGCTCTCTGATTAAGGTAATCTTGAAAAGCTTTAAGTGCTTCTACAAAAGTATCTTCGAACATACAAATTAGGAGCAGTAGTAGCCGTATGGCCTCTCATGCATGGTTCAGCATTCAGTCAAATTATAAAATAAAAACCGAAAGAACTGTGGATGCTGTAAATCAGAAACAAAAACAGAAGTTGCTGGAAAAGGTTTTCAGGTCTGGCAGCATCTGCGGAGAGAAATCAGAGTTAATGTTTCGGGTCGAGTGAGCCTTTCTCAGATTCCTTCCTCTGAGGAAGGGTCACTCCAGCTGAAACAGAGAATGGAAGCTGCATATGAAGATAGTGCAATCTGCAGTTAATAAGATCATTGACATTCAGTAGTCTCCCTTCATTGTCAACTCGCCGCTGCCAGCAAGAATTTCACCTTGACATGTGGAACTTAATTAAAAGGTGCAGTGAATTGCTCCTGATGTTGAGATAGGCTTCGCTAGATTATTCACATGATCTGACCACATTGAGGCCACTGTGTTTCAAGATGACGGCTCACCCCACCACCACCATCTTCTCAAGGGCAGCTAGGGATTGGCAATGATTGCTGACCCAGCCAAAGATGATAAACCCCATGAGTGTATTTGAGAAAAACACAAACACATAAGATAATCAAAGGGTTAGATAGGGTGGATAGGGAGAGCCTTTTTCCTAGGATGGTGACGGCGAGCACAAGGGGGCATAGCTTTAAATTGAGGGGTGAAAGATATAGGACAGATGTCAGAGGTGGTTTCTTTACTCAGAGTGTAGTAAGGGAATGGAACGCTTTGCCTGCAACGGTAGTAGATTCGCCAACTTTAAGTACATTTAAGTCGTCATTGGACAAGCATATGGACGTACATGGAATAGTGTAGGTTAGATGGGCTTCAGATTGGTATGACAGGTCGGCACAACATCGAGGGCCGAAGGGCCTGTACTGTGCTGTAATGTTCTATGTTCTATGTTCTATGTTCTATGAAACAGTTAGCTACCCCATCACATCATTTGGTTTGACTTAATCTCATGAATTCCTTTCATGGATACGATTTCTCTGTAAAATAGATAGTTTCTTCTTGAGAGTATCCTAGATTTCTGATCCAGGTAGTTTCTTCTTGACCATCTCCTGAATTTGTAGACATTGATTTTCTCAACCCAATATTGGCTCCCATGTAATTGAATGCAGCCTATGGTCAATCTAAAATAAATATTTATTCTCAATCTGCTGATAAATCTATGTTGAAGCCTCTGAGCCCTCACATTAACTCAACAAATAGGCTGAATGTCTTAATTTGTACTCAGTGGCTGATGTACAAATCCTCCATGATTCTACTGGAGAATTGCTGATGGCTAACCTCTGTTACTGATGTTGATCATTCTTTTTTAGAAGACAAAGAATTGAAATGCTTCTCTTAAAAGTATATTGTTTCATCATCTGACATTACATGCAAATCTATTATTACAATTTGCTCATCAGGTTTTTTTGGTAAATGAACAATTTCAGTTAAAGACTGATCAATGAACTCAAATGGGTTGTACTCATCAACCTTAGCCCCTTTATTTTCTTCTTCTCAAAAATATTGCTGGTTTCTATCATTTGAATTTTATCCAGTGATGATAAGGCTGAAAAACATTTCTTTCAACCTTCTGTAATTACAGATTTCCATCTTGTGACAATATAAAACCAACATAGAAAATCTCAACTGGCCGTTTCTTCTTTTTGGCTTCTGCTGTAAATGTAGGAAGCCCATTGAATTATTCAACCAGTTTTCCCTTGAGTCATTATTCAACAATAATTTGTGTCTGGAGAAGATGTTCTTTAATTTTTTTTATTGAACAGATTTGACTCAGCTTGATCTCTCTTGACCTGTTTTCTGTTCATTGTAACGAATTAAACTCTCTCTGTTACTCCAAGAATATTAAAGTCAAGACATGCTGCAGAGTGAATGCACTTGATTATGAGTTAAGTTTGCATTCTCAGAGATTTCACAGTCTTTGTGTTCTAATGTTACTTAAACCTTGTGAGATCTTCTGGACGATGCAGTTTCATCTCTGTAGGCTGTAACTTCTGCTTCTTCACCTCTGGTAAATGACCAGATAAAGCAGTAACACACACCCCTGCTTCCAGATTGAAATTATTGATATGTCAATTCATATTAGCAAGTTCCGTCAAACTTAAGGTAACTGGATCACCAGTTTCCCTGAGGAATACATTAAGCATTTCTACACATCTTCTGGAAATGACTTGGATGCATTTCTGTATCCTAAGAAATGTTTTCTCCAAAGTGTGAAATTTTGAATTCTATTGGCCCCAATTCTGACGTTAAGTATGCTAGGCAGCATTATTTCTGTTAACATTTCTTCCTAACATAATTGTTGATTCCTACTTCAAAGCTTTTCAATTCCATAGTATCTCAGTGTTGCATTTTTCTCCTTGCTTTAAAGGTTTTAGTCCAAAAACATATACATGCAGCTTTATTTTCTTTGTCGACAGACTTTCAAATTTGCTATATGCTAATGCAGTTTGATTTTCATTGCCTTAAAAGAATCAAGGCTGTGTGGTAAAGCAATGCCGATTTAATTAGCTCAGTTTAAAGCATTATGTGATGTAATATAGCTTATTTGATGATTTTCCAATGGTTTTCATTCAAAATGGAGGTTTCTTCAAAATTCTGCAGGCAAAATGTAATTTTCCTGCTTTTTTAGACAATTTCCTGCCTTTCATCGTTGAAAAAACATACTTATTCCTTTCCACGAGTTTCACAAAAAAGTCTGATGCATGCAGCCTTAATAAATACTTTGCACTTGATCTTTGATTCAAATTGTGAGTCTCCCGCATCTTCCAGAGCTCAATGGCCTCTTTACTACATTCTTCCGCCTTTTTAGGCCAATAAGTTGCACTGTTGTTACTTGGCTTTTTAATGTTCCAGCTGCTGTGACCTTGCTTTAATTTACTGGATGTCCCTACTGTAGCTTTTCAGTGCAGTTCTGCTTATTATACCAGCGGCACTCATTGTAAGCTGTAAGTATTTCTTTATTAACTTATAGCCTTTTCATCTCATTCTGTTCTATCAATTATAGAGTCATTGAGTCAATTATACAGCATGGAAACAGTTCCTTCAGACAAATTCATCCGCACTGACAAGCTATCCTAAACTGATCGAGTCCCATTTGCCAATAGTTGGTCCATATCCATCTAAACCCTAACTATTCATTACCCATTCATGTTGTAATTGTACCCACCTCTGCTACTTCCTCTGGTAGCTCATTCGATGCACACAACACCCTATGGGTGACACAGATTCTCCTCAGGGTCCTTTTTTCCCCTCTCTCCTTAAAACTATGCCCCCTAGTCTTGGATTCCTGAGCCTAGGAAAAATACCTTAGCTATTCACTTTTTCATGCCCCTCATGATTTTATAAACCTCTACAAGGTCACCCCTCAGCCTCCAATGCTCCATAGAGTTAGGCCTCAGCCTATTCAGCCTCTCCCCAAAGCTGTAACCCTCAAATCCTGGCAACGTCCCTGTAAATCTTTTCTGAGCTTTTTCCAGTTTAACATCTTTCCTAAAGCAGGGATATCAGAATTGAATGCAATATTCTAAAAGTGGTCTCATCAATGTCTTGTACAGTCACAAATCCAATATTCAAAATAGTGACCAATGAGGCAAGTGAGCCAAATGCCTTCTTCACCACCCTGTCTATCTGGACCTCCACTTTTAAGGATCTATGCACGTGTACCCCTCGGTCCCTTTATTCAGCAATGTTCCCCAGGACACTACCATTAATTGCATAAGCCCTCCGCTGATTTGCCTTGCCAAAATGCAACACCTCATTTTTATCTAAATTAAACTCCATCTGCCACTCCTTAGCCCGTTGACCCATCTGATCAAGATCCTGTTGTACTCTAAGGTAACCTTCTTCATTATTCACAAGACCACCTATTCTGGTGTCATCTATTAATTTACGCACCATGCCTCCTATATGCATATCTAAATTATTTATGGGGTATGGTGATGGCCTAGTGGCATTATCGTTAGACTGTTTATCCAGAAAATCAGCTAACGTTCCGGGGACCTGGTTTCGAATCCCACCACAGCAGATGGTGGAATTTCATTTCAATAAAAATAAACTAGAATTAAGAATCTACTGATCACCAAGAAATCATTGTCAATTGTTGGAAAAACTCATTGGTTCACGAATGTCCTTCAGGGAAGGAAATCTACCATCCTCACCTGGTCTGGCCTACATGTGATTCCAGACCCACAGCAATATGGTTGATTCTCAAATGGCCTAGCCATTTAGTTGTACCAATTGCAACAAGGTCTCAAAGAAATGAAACCGGACGGATCACCTGGCATTGACCTAGACACTGGAAAAGACAATGCCAAAACCAGTCTTGTTGACCCTGCAGTCCTCCTCACCAACATCTGGGGAAAGCACCAAAATTGGGATAGCTGTCTCTCAGACCAGTTGAGCAACAGCCTGACATTTCATACCCACAGAATCATACTTTACACTGTCCCAGAAATTAACATCACCATCCCTGGATATGTCCTGTCTCACCAGTGGGACAGACTCAGCAGAAGTGGTGGCACAGTGGTTTACAGTTGGGACTCTGAATCCTATGCAGTCTTGTGACTTCTGGCTTATCATGGGCAAGGGAATCTCCTGCTGATTATCAAATACCGTCCTCCCTCAGCTGATGAATTGTTACTCCTCAATGTTGAATAACACTTGAAAGAAGCACTGAGGAAGGCAAGGATACAAAATGTATTGTGGGTGGGGTTTTCAATGTCCAATACCAAGATTGGCTTGACAGCAGTACTAGGGTCAGGTCCAAAAGGGCATAGCTGCTAGACTGGGTCTGTGGCAGGTGGTAAGGGAACTAACATGAGAGAAAAACATATTTGACCTCAACCTTACCAATTTGCCAGCTGCAGTTGCATCTGTCCATGACAGTATTGGTAAGAGTGACCATTTCACAGCCCTTGTGGAGACAAAGTCCCGCCTTCACATTGGGAATAACCTCCATTATATTGTGTGGCACCATCACCGTGTTAAATGGAACGGACCTTGCACAGATGTAACAACTCAAGACTGGGCATCCATGAGGCACTGTACGCCATCAACAGCAGCAAAATTGTACTCCAGCACAATCTGTAACCTGACGGCCTGGCATATCCCCCAATCAACCATTACCATCAAGTCAGGAGACCAACCCTGGTTCAATAGAGAGTGCAGGAGAGTGTGCCAGGAGCAGCACCAGGCATACCTGTAAATGAAGTACCAACCTGGTGAAGCCACCAAACAGGACTACTTGCATGCCAAACAGCATAAGCAGCAAATAATGCAGCTAAGCGATCCCAACACCAATAGATCTAAGTTCTGCAGTTCTGCCACATCCAGCCGTGACTGGTGGTGGACAATTAAACAACTCACTGGAGGAGGAGGATCCACAAATATCCCCATCCTCGATGATGGAAAAGCCCAGCACATTAGTGCAAAAGATAAGGCTGAAGCTTTAGCAGCAATCTTTAGCCAGAAGTGTTGAGTAGATGACCCATCTCAGCCTCCTCCAGGGGTCTCCAGCATTACAAATACCAGTCTTCAGCAATTGATTCACTCTACATAGAGATACTAGATAATGCAAAGGCTATAGGCCCTGACAATATTACGACAATCGCACTGAAGACTAGTTCTCCAGAACTTGCCACTCCCCTAGACTAGCTGTTCCAGTCAGCGATAACACTGGTATCTACCTGGCAATGTGGAAAATTGTCCTGTATGCCCTGTACATAAAAAGCAGGGAAAATCCATCCAGCCAGTTACTACTGCCCCATCAGTCTACTCTTGATCATTGGCAGAGTGATGGTAGGTGTCATTAACAGTGCATTCAAGCAACACCTATTCAGCAATAACCTGTGGCACCCAGTTTGGGTTCTGCCAGGGCCACTCAGCTCCTGATCTCATTACAGCCTTTGTTCAAACATGAACAAAAGAGTTGAATTCCAGAGGTGAGGTGAGAGTATCGACAGCCCTTGACATCAAAGTGGCATTTGAGCAAGTGTGGCATCAAGGAGGCCTAGCAAAACTAGAATCAATCGGGATCAAGGCAAAGTCTCTGGTGGCTTAGACTCATATCTGACACATAGGAAGATGATCGTGGTTGTTGGAGGTCAATCATCTCAGCTCCAGGACATCTTTGCATGAGTTCCTCAGGGTAGTATCCTCAGCACAACCATCTTCAGCTGCTTCATCGTTGACCTTCCCTCTATCATAAGGCCAGAATTGGGGACGTTCGTCAATGATTGTACAATGCTCAGCACCATTCATGACTCTTCAGATACTGAAGCAGTCCATGTTCAAATGCAAAGATTTCTGGATTATATGCAGGCTCAGGCGACAAGTAGCAAGTGATAGTTGCACCCCACAAATGCTTGGCTATGACCGTCACCAATAAGAGACAGCCTCAGCACCATCTCTTGATGTTCAAAGGTGTTAGTTCACTGAATCCCCCACTATCAACATTCTGGGGGTTGTCACTGACCAAAAACTCAACTGGACTCACCACAGAAACATTGTGGCTACTGAGCAAGTCAGAAGCTAGGAATACTGCAGCAAGTAACTTTCCTCCTGACTCCTCAAAGCCTGTCCACCATCTACAAGACACATGTCAGGAATGTGATGGAAGACTCCCACTTGTCTGGATGAGTGCAACACCAACAACACTCAAGAAGCTTGACACTATCCAGGACAAAGCAGCTCGCTTGATTGGTACTGCATCCACGAGCATTCACTCCCTCCACCACCAACACTCAATAGCAGCAGTGCATACCATCTACAAGATGCACTGCAGAAATTTACTAAAGATCCTCAGACAGCACCTTCAAATTTCACGACTACTTCCATCTAGAAGGACAAGGGCAGCACATGTGTGGGAACACCACCACCTTCAATTTCCCTTCCAAGCCACCCACCAGCCTGATGTGGAAATATATCACCATTCCTTTACTGTTGCTGGGTCAAATCCTGAAACTCCCTCCTTAATGACATCGTGAATCAACTCACAACAAGTGCACTGCACCAGTTCAAGAAGGCAGCTCGCCAGCACCTACTCAAGAGCAACTAGAAATAAGCAATAAATGCTGTCCAGCCAGTGATGTCTACACGCCACAAATGAATAGAAAAAAATGATGAAAAGCGGTGGACCTAGCAATGATCCTTGTAGCACTCTGCTGGTCATGGGCCTCCAGTTCGACAAACAATTTTAAGTGTTCTGATAGCCCAAGATGATTTTTTAACTTAACTCACAGAGGTCTGAAGTCTAGGATCACAAAGTGTGAAGCCGGATGAACACAGCAGGCCAAGCAGCATCTTAGGAGCACAAAGGCTGACATTTCGGGCCTAGGCCCTTCATCAGAGTTTTGTTCACTTTCTAGCTGAACCTTTAAGTAGGATTACACCTTTAATTCTCACTTCCCAGTGAATATGTAACGGTCAGCTGTGGCTATCTTCTGGTACTTACTTCAATACTTCTTACAAGATCTCATGCAAAAGTATTATTTCTCCTTTGCTGATCTTTCCTTGAGTTTCGAAAGCAGCTTCATTGTTTGGCTGATACAGTTACTGTGTGTATGCATCATTCTTAAAGCCATATAGTCTTTCAAGCTGCAGTCATCCCGTATTGATCCTGGACCTATTATAATTCTATGTTTTTAGGTTCACTGAAATTCTCACTGAGCTACCTAATGTTCACTGCTGATTACTACTTCAATGGTGCACATAAATTCTATTTCCAATCTGCATTGCTGATCGCAATAATGTATTTGGGTTTGGAATACCAATCCTTAGCAGCTTATGGTTGAGATAGTTTCCTGTAACAAACTGAGTCTTAGCAAGAGGTGGCTGTTGCTTTGAACAAGATATAATTTATTACATGAAAGCAATTGTATTAGTTAACGTAAACATAGTTGCTAAGATTCTGAAGAGACTTGCGGATGTTGATCTGCACTCTAAGATTGAAGATGTTCTGCCTTATCCTCATTCATGCTGGCATGACATCATTAGATGACAGGATACATTTTGTACTTTCCAACATCAACCCTTGCAGATCCATCATCTAACACTACAGCACCCCAAACTGTCTTTAATTATGATGACCTTGGAGCCCAGTCAGATACATGAGGTCAGAGTGAGCCAGCATCAGTGGTCTTTCTGTCAGGAACAATTTGCTGAGAACTAGGCTCAACGAGTTAAATGTTTGGAGTGTCTCCCTCTTGAGTCAAGATGAACAGGAATTCAGGCCCCATAATGAAATCCTAGATAACCTTACTCCTACTCCACCTGATTCTGACAATCCAGAGTTTACATGCAGGAGCATTTTTTTTGCCAGGAACTCCTTACAAGCCAGTGGCAGAATTTCTCTCACTTGGTTTTGACAGCCATTCTAGTTGGGGGCATAGTATTTTGAGGCCTGGTTGTTAAATTTGTTCAGCTGTACGGTAGCATTTCCCATTGGGTGGGGGGAGGGTGTGTAAAATCAAGCTCAATAATTCTACTTACACCTCTAACATAACTAATTAAATTGTGAAGTAGTTGTATCATTTTGGTAGTATTAGGTAATACAGCTATTACAAACCAGCAGCCCTTCATCCAATGATACTATAGATGCAGTTGAAATGCTTTCCCTCTTTCCAATATATAAGCATTATTTTCATTACTGGAGATTAACAACTTCTGCTTGTGGATCAAAGCCGAGAAATCAATCAACTGAGCCAAGCTAAAAGCCATTTCCGCAGCCCTGTTAATAATGTAAATGTTAAAAATCATTCATCCTGTCAAATTATTTTTACTTTGGAATACCACATAGTTCATAGAGAATAAAACGATTTGTCAGTTGAGGAGACTGTATGTCATTCTCATTATTCTGTGTATATAGAGAGGACCATAACCATCTCTGTCCATTAGACTGAGAGAGAGAGAGAGCAAAAGAATTATGCATACATTGAGTGTCATGACTCCACAAGTGTGGAGGGAACAGGAAAGGCAATATCTCTGTGGGTGAGCAGATGAAGGTACTTGTTAATCATCTAACTCATCACACAACATCTTTATTGTGCTAAATCACTGAATTCATTTAAAATGTTAGTTTGGAAAGTCAAAGTTAGGTATGAATTCAATGGAAAGCCAAGATTTAGGCGACTCAGTGGCTCAGTGGTTTGCACTGCTGCCTCACAGCACTAGGGACCCGGGTTCGATTCTATTGTTGGGTGACTGTCTGCATGGAGTTTACACATTCTCACCATTATCATGTGGGTTGCCTCCAGGTGCTCTGGTTCTTCACCCAGGTGAGGTGGATTGGCCATGCTAAATTGCACGTAGTCTTCGGGGATGTGGAGTTTACGTGGGTTAAAGGGAATGTGTCGGTGTGGATTTGTTGGGCCGAAGGGCCTGTTTCCACACTGTAGAGATTCGATGATGATCTTTAAGCAAACACACCTAAGGAAAGTCGAGTGTACAGGGACCTGCTTAGAAATGAATGATTGTTACTCCATGTAACATGACAATGCTTTGATCAATTATTTTTACACATGTACTATTGAACTGCAACTGTTAATCTATTACCGAAAATGACAAAGCTAAATTCACATCTGATCCCACAACTAAAACGTTGCCACAAGAGTTATATAGCAAAAGAGATCATTCTACAAAATAATGACAGATTAGAATGTGCTCTATGCTACTTGACAATAGAAATGAGGAAAGTGGGCAAACTGAGTTGATTTTACACAGTTTGGGCTTAAAATTAACTTTTTTGTGGATTTTTTAATGCTTTTCCAGAGCTATGGCTAAGTTAAATTTTTAAATTGGAAGTGGGTGAGGAGCTGCCAATTGCCAACCTCTTCTTTTTTTCTACCGTCCGCTTCTGCTCTCCAGTGCGCCAATACAAAACAGAATCGGGCTGGTATTCATTCAAATTTTGTCTCTACCTTTGAAAGGCAAATTTCAATAATCGGGTAAAATTCTAGTTTATATTTTATTCTGGCACTTCAAATTGATTAAGATATCATACAAAAGCTATCTGGCCAAGAGACAGGTTCAGTTAAAGAGCATGTGCATTCCTGTACTCAATTTGTATTGTTTATTTTCATGGCACACCATTTGGTAATATGTTCTGCTTCTAAACAAATTGCTGTTTGTTCAGCTGCACTACATCCCTGGTAACCACCAGTCTGTCACTGCTCTTCTATATTTTATATCTTATGTTTTAACCAATTTTCCCAGCTTACTTTAGCCAATTTGTCTTCATAACCTCACCTCCATTTAAGCATAAGACAACACACAATTTACACCCTCAAACTGAAAGCCTTACCAACACGACTTTGAAACCCTTTATATAGACAGGAGTTTCTTAAACTTTGAAAACCTGACCAGTTGTTGTGTCTTATTTGTTGTATAAATTATGATTTCTAAAAGATATAATGTTGAAGTTGCATCAACTTCTCATGATCTGATGACATCATGCAGAATTTGGTTCATGAAACAGTTCGCCTTGCGTAAGGCCCTAATGGAGAAAGACATAACATACCTGGCCATTGATATTTGTAATTCTCCCTTGGTAGTAATGTTAATGTCATAGTTTGTGAGCATACAATAGATATCTTCTAATCAACTAGTTGTAGAAATGTTATTATCAAGCTGTGGAGTAAGTGGGACTTAAACCTAGGTCTCCAGACTCAACGGTAGGGACATTACCATGACACCACAAGAGCCCACTGACATGACATAAATTGTTTCTAATCAACCTGTTCAGGGATTTTATTACACACAGCTGGAACAGTTAGGGGTTGAAACCAGGCCTCCTGACTTAGAGGTAGGGACATTACCATAATATCACAACAGCCTAGTAGTATGCAATAAGCTACACCTTGCTATGCAAGATGGGTGGTTCATATTGTTAAGCCTCTATAAGGGCTTATCCTCCACCACTAATAATTAGATTCAGCATAGAATGAGTGGTCGGCCATTGTTGGCTCTTTGGTAGCATGTTTGTCACTTCAAGAGAATGTAATTAATGTGTGAGGTCTCACTGTTAAATCCTGGACAAGTCCTCATATTGTTGTCTTGGTCCTTTGTTAGTCTGTTGCACTAGTGTAGTGGCTTCTACATGACTGAGATTGCTTTAATGTGGATCATTACCTTGGGCCAAACTGGCATGGACTGGTTTCATGGCCTCCTCTCCTGTGGGAGGAGGAGGATCTGCTTGAGCACCACCATGCCCAGCAGGATCCCCATAAGGATGGGTGCTGATTTTGCCTTCCTGCCATGCCAAGGAGAAATGTCAGGAACCTTGCAGTTTAGCTCTGGACTGTTTGACAGTGTTGTATCACCTAATGCTCTGCACTGCACTAAGTGCAATGATTCTGTGTGGAGCCAGTGTTAAGGCCCGAGTGAACGCTTTGGGGAATTGTATTCATATCTCGTCATGGTCATTGGTGGAATTTTAATCGAATTAATAAATCTAGTCTTAGTAATGGTAACCATAAAGATTCTCTCGATTGTTGTAAAAATTCCATCTAGTTCTTTGATCCCTTTTAGGGAAGGAAGTCTGCTGTCCTTATTTGATCTGAACTATACTGGTGACTCCAAAACTACAACAATGTTGTTGGATCTTTCTCACCTTCTGAAAAGGCTGACTCAGTTCAACAGCAATTAAGGATGGACAGTAAAGGACTAGCCACATTCCACGAAAGAATAAAGAACATTCACAGATCGCACATTGTCATGCATGAGAAGAGTGCAGCTTCAGTGAAAGTTGCAAACTCCGAACACAGGCAGGATGGAGAGAGTGAAAAAAACACCAGATAGACAACCATACATTTGTAATTTCCTTTTCTCTTTTCAACTCACTGATAAAGTAAAAAAACAATTCCCATCATTATGGTTGCACTTTGTCAGTTAAAAAGAATGGGGAAACACAACCATGCAAGAGTTGGAATTCAATGCAGATACAGCAAACTATCCAAGTTCATACACGCCTGCCTCTGACCGCATCCCTGTTTTCGGATTACTTGAACAGCACAGGGGACCAAAATTAAATGTTCACTTAACCTCATGGTGATAAATCTGAGATAAAATTGCCAGGTTTTGTTAAGGCAGAAACTTGAATAATTGGCAGCCAGTACAAAGATCCGAGTGTGCAGTGTTTCTAAATGTTACATGGACTAGAAGTGCGCTTGTAGGTGTTTGTTTAATCATTCGCCTGGAAATAAAACCTAACCTTTCAAAAAAAAGTAATGTGGAGGTTTGGATAACCGACAAAGTCAACAACTTTTTCACTGTTTTTTCGCTTTTGTAAATATTGCATCTGGCACATAATAGGCAAACAGTGCAGTGCCTAAACAGACAGTGTGTGCGACCTGTAGCTGACAACTGCCCAGATTAGTCAAAGGAGAGTTGCTTTTTTATTTCTCTTTGACTTCTGACCGTCAACAGAAAATGAATAATTACTAACCTGCTTCCACAATGTAAATTGCTGTTGAGGTGCTTCACTTTAGCTGTGGCATATTGATCAAACATGAGGCGCCTGTCCTCGAAATAGTTATTAATACCTATACATCAGACAAGCAGAGATAAAAGTTTTCTAAAGCAAACATAAAAAGTTCTGAAACACTCAGTGGGTCAGGCTGCTGCTCTGGAGTGACAAATATACTCCACAGTTCCTTTACAGACAGTGAAGTGGTGTCTGGGCTGACGCACAACATTTGGAATGAGGGTGGTGTGCAGGTACTCTGCCACCTTGGTTCCTGTTCAGAATTCAGCCTGGTTGATAGATTCAGGAGCAGGTAGTGAGCTTATTAAAATTGGGATATATCGAGGGGAATGGCACATTTCCAAATCTTAACCTCTGAACGGATCTGATCTCTTGTCATGGGGGGATTAGTCTGAGGATCCCAACTCCAATACCAATCCCAGTAATACTCTGACGTTCTCAATGTCCAGATGTAGCTCTCTATTTTGTATTGTCAACTGGAGTTTGGCCCTTTGAAAAGTAGACAGAGAGAAAGAGTGATCAGAGATAATGGGAACTGCAGATGCTGGAGAATCCAAAATAACAAAGTGTGAAGCTGGATGAACACAGCAGGCCAAGCAGCATCTTAGGACCACAAAAGCTGACGTTTCGGGCCTAGACCCTTCATCAGAGAGGGGAATGGGTAGAGGGCTCTGAAATAAGGAGAGAGGGGGAGGCGGACTGAAGATGGATAGAGGAGAAGATAGGTGGAGAGGAGAGTATAGGTGGGGAGGTAGGGAGGGGATAGTTCAGTCTGGGGAGGATGGACAAGTCAAGGAGGCAGGATGAGGTTAGTAGGTGGGAAATGGAGGTGCGGCTTGAGGTGGGATGAGGGTACAGGTGAGAAGAAGAACTGGTTAGGGAGGCAGTGATGAGTTGGGCTGGTTTTGGGATGCAGTGCGGGGAGGGATGTGCTGGGCTGGTTTGGGGATGCAGTGGGGGAAGGGGAGATTTTGAAGCTTGTGAATTCCACATTGATACCATCGGGCTGCAAGGCTGTTTATTGCGAACCGAGCAGAGGTGTTCTGCAAATCAGTTTCCAAGCCTCCGCTTGGTTTTCCCAATGTAGAGGAAGCCACAACGGGTACAGTGGATGCAGTATACCACATTGGCAGATGTGCAGGTGAACATCTGCTTGATATGGAAAGTCATCTTGGGCCTGGGATGGGGGTGAGGGAGGAGGTGTGGGGGCAAGTGTAGCACTTCCTGTGGTTTCAGGGGAAGGTGTCGGGTGTGGTGGTGGTTGGAGAACCAAGTGGAGGCTTGGGGACCGCTTTGCAGAACACCTTCGCTCGGTTCGCAATAAACAACTGCACCTCCCAGTTGCGAACCATTTTAACACCCCCTCCCATTCCTTAGATGACATGTCCATCATGGGCCTCCTGCAGTGCCACAACAATGCCACCTGAAGGTTGCAGGAACAGCAACTCATATTCCACTTGGGAACCCTGCAGCCCAATGGTATCAATGTGGACTTCACAAGCTTCAAAATCTCCCCTTCCCCCACTGCACCCCAAAACCAGCCCAGCTCATCCCTGCCTCCCTAACCAGTCTTTCCTCTCACCTATCCCCTCATCCTACCTCAAGCCGCACCTCCATTTCCCACCTACTAATCTCATCCCGCCTCCTTGACCTGTCCGTCCTCCCCAGACTGACCTATCCCCTCCCTACCTCCCCACCTATACTCTCCTCTCCACCTATCTTCTCCTCTATCCATCTTCGGTCCGCCTCCCCCTCTCTTCTTTTTTCAGAGCCCTCTACCCATTCCCCTCTCTGATGAAGGGTCTAGGCCCGAAACACCAGCTTTTGTGCTCCTCAGATGCTGCTTGGCCTGCTGTGTTCATCCAGCTTCACACTTTGTTATCTCAGAGGGAAAGAGGGCTTTCTCCAGGACTCCAATCAAAGTTAATCTCTCCTGCTCTGCCTAAAACAGTTTTTTGGAAATACCACCCGATTTGTATATTTCAATGTCTGCTCTCTATGCTTAATAATTGCTGGTGGTGTCTTCGTTTTCAATGTCTGAAATTTATCACACAGGCGTAAGTCAAAATTGGAGGTGAGCTTTTCTTAACACCTGACTTATTGTACTAATTTCAGTACTTTTTGATAAAATGTTAATTTCAGTTCAGATGATTTCGCTTATTAATATTGGTTTCATAAGTCTTGGCAAACCTGTGTGATCAGCTGATTGCTTTCGCCATTTTGAGTCAGTGATTTTCCATTTTAAAACCATTTCAGTCCATGAAAGTCCAGGCTTTAAAATCAGATTCTGTTCTTGATCACAATCGTAAATCATCCGATACAGCATCTTTTGTGTATCTCATTCTACTACACATACACATTAGTAGCAGGAGTGGACTATTCTGTACCTCAAGCCTGCCCCAACACTTGATAAGGTTATAGATGATTTGACTGTTGCTTTAAGTACACTTTCCAGTTTACTTTCATACTCTTTGTCCCTCTTATCAATCCAGGACCTATCTAACTCAGCCAACTCCCTCAACAAACTGATCTTTCCTCATTAATGCTGGGGACCAGCCATTGCTATTGTCTTCTATCACAGATTTTCCTACCCTTTAGAGCCATTCAGTTTATCAATCTGGTCAATTGGAAGTTGGAAAGCAAAGCAAAAGGAAAGCTATGAGATATTGGTGTAAATTCAAGAAGATCTTAACTGGCATTCCTGGGATTTCTTATACTGCATATTATCTGCAACTGCTCCCTCACACCCTCCTCAATTCCCTGCACATAATGATACTTGTGTGATTGTTGGTTTGTCTGCAATCTGCAATTACCGCACTTGAAAGTTAACTGTTATATGTGCAACACTTTGAAATGTTTCTTTGAACTGAAACAAAATGGTACACGATGTGCTCCTTTTATTTCTTACTTTGTTGTAGTGGAATGCTTCATGTATGATTCTAGATTTGTCAAGATGGTGGCAGAGTAGGACACTACAGCTAGAGCTCAACCACTCTGTCCATTCCTTTCCTCTTATTTTCCTCTTTTCTCTCTCTCTCTCTCTTGTGTTTTACTTCTTATCTATCTTTTTCCTCTTCTGCCAGCCACCCAATGCAGAGCTGGGGCGGTCAGTGGCTCAGAATGCAGGGATGTGAGCTGGGAGCACGGGGATGGTGGTCATCTGCCCGAAACAGAGTGGGTACGGTTTATAGGGGGGATGGAGGCCAGGGGTGAGGACAGGGGGTGGCCAGTGGTCCACAGTGGGACGGTGGCTTACAGACCTGGAGCACGGCTGACCGGTGACCTAGGCCAAAGCTGAGATAGTGGCCAGCAAGCCCAAAGCAAAGATGGCTACTGGTTGGGGACTGGGGGAGCCCAGGCAGACCATGGGGAAGCCCAAATAGGAAGACTGTAATATCAATCTTTATAGCTTTATTTCTAATTTCTTATTTTCGTATCTTATAGTTGTACTATGTATATCTGTAATGTAGTGTACCATTTTATCTTTATTTTCTTTTTTTTAACCTAAGATTTGTACCTGGGTACTTTGTACCTGGGATGGCGCCAAGCGTTGGTGACATTGTACACTTTATCACTGTACTCTTGTTCTTTCGTAACTTGTGTACACGTTATAATAAACCTAATTCTAGTTCATATTCCAGATGGTAAATGGCAACAAGGTATTTGAACACGTAGAGTATCACAATGACATACAATCCAAACAATACACGAACGTTTCCCAATAGTCGTCAGTGAATAGCAACCGGGAATGGTAGCTCTTTCTTTCCTTCAATGTGCTGAAAGCATTTTAGTCCTCAATTGTTTTTCGTGCAAAGTTCAGCTAACTTAGCATAGGCCTTGTTAATAAATACAGAACATGCATAAGAATGCATGAAAATGGAGCAGAAGTAAACACTCCGACCCCTTAAACCTGTTCTGTTATTCTAAAAATAACAACTGATCTTCTACACAAACCCTACTTTCCTACTCTATAACTCCACCCTTTGATTCCCTAATTACCTAACAATTTTATTGATCAATTTATCTAACTGATTCCATGTCACAATGGGAGTGACATTTATGAGAGGTTATTCTGCAGAACACTTCAAGTCATAAGTAAACTTTTCATCAATAGTATATACACTGATTCTCACGCAAGTCCTGGAGTTATTCATAAACGCATCAAACATTGTTCTTTTATTGGAATCAATAACCAGGGAGAGGAGGAGGAAGAGTACCAGAAAGAAGTTGTGGAAGTGGGAAGGGGCAAAGGTGAAGGGTGCTGGCATGGATAAAGTACTAGGATGGAAAAGTCTCTTAGTAAACTGGAAAAATTGGAAAAGACAGCTTCAGTACCTCTGCTTTTTTTCCCCTTTTATTCATTCATGGCGAAAGGGTGTCACTGGCTGGGCAGCCTTTATTCTCCAGAGGGCAGGTAAGAGTCAATCACATTGCTGTGGGTCTGGAGTCACATGTAGACCAGACCAGGTCAGAATGGCAGTTTCCTTCCCTGAAGGACATTAGTGAACCAGACAGGTTTTTCTCCTGACAATTGTTTCACAGTTATTATTAGATTTTTAATTCCTGATATTTATTGAAGTCAAGTTCCACCAACTACCATGGTGGGATTTGAACCCAGGTCCTCAGAACATTAATTAGGTCGTCTCTGGCTTAACAGACCAGCAATAACACCACTTAGACATCATTTCCCCTGACAACAAACGTCTCATATAAAATGTAGTAATCAGGTTGATAATTATAAATGTTAATTTTCCTTTACTCAGCATATTTAATGAATTCAGAATGGCTTAATGTGCTTCCATCCCATTAGGTACTTTTGAAGCGTAGCCACTGTTGTAATTTGGGAAATGCCACTATATAATTACAGTTATCCAGATGAAATAATGAAAGCTCCCCACGCCGTTGGTCACAATCGTCCACAATTCTAATTGTGAAATTATGTATGTATGCGCAATTTACATTCTCATAAACACATCATCTAGTGCAGCTTCAGTGATACATTGTCATGTTTTCCAGAGCGTTGTGGAGATTGGTACAATTACAACATTTAAAAGTAATCTGGATGGGTATATGAGTAGAAAGGGTTTAGAAGGATATTTACCAAATGCTGGCAAATGGGTCTTTCCATGCTGTACAACACTTATGACTCTACATGCATACATTCAGGGCTGGTTTAAATTACCAGAAACAAATGGAAGAGGTTCTTACAGCTTACTTATTTACATGCACATTTTACTTCTGGGCCAACAGTACATTTTCACAATCACATGCCCTGTGAAGAGCGAACACAAAGACAAGGATAAATGCACCAACAAAGATAAATTTATTAAGAAAGAAGATTGTGCAAATGATAAACAAAAGTTCCAATACAAACATATTTTCTTGGACAAAGTACTAGTTGATTTTTCCTAACCCATTAATTTTATATTTTTCTATAATTTGAGATATAACATTAGCTTCAAGACACAGCGTGATCTTTTCAATGGCTGCAATGGAAAATCAACACGTTTCCCATTCATTTTGAGACAAATCAGAGACGCATCCAACCATCCACATTAGGACTCAAGGTGATCCCTTGCAACACTGTTTTGTTGCAAAACATGACTGACAACTGACTTCATGGCTTAATGGTTGGTATGAGGAGTCGAGTATTCTAACCATGCTCTGATTTTGTATGATTTACTACATTGTTTAATGCTAGGAAAATTAAAAATGTAAAGTATGAATAGCTATTGTAGAAAGACACTGAATGATGGAAACCCTATCAACTCTTACCAGCACAGCTAAACTCGGAGTACACTTTATGTGAGGTTGTAATTGTGGTGTATTCCGAGAACATACATGAAACAAATTTCTACTTTTCAAGGCTTTGCTGGTGAGCACTCGACTAATGTGGCTTGCTCTGGTCCCCACATAAGACCAAGATTCAGGCCAAAATGCAGGAGCGCCACTTGATTGATACCTCACCTTAGAGCTTTCAGATATCTGGACCCATTCCAGCAATTCGGCAGTTTATTTGAGACGAATGCCAACTTGCAAAGTATTGAGGTTTTTATAATGGTAATGGGATTGATATTGGTGATGAGAAGTTAAAATACTACTTGCGATGGATAAGTGTGGTAAAACTAGAGAACTGGCTGCAAGCAGTACTTCTTCTTGCTAGCGGTTATCAACGTACTAGTTTAACATTATGAGGAATTTGTTTATTTGAGTTCCTTGTTTGAAAATGGTCCTGGCCATCTTTGGTTTCATAATGAATGGCATGCTGGCAGTGTACAATTGAATCAAGATATCTGACCCCCTTTTCCAAACTGGGCTTCCTTTGACTACTTTCAGTGAACAGCTGGAACCTGCCTTACCCTCAGCAATCAACTTTGAACACCTGTCCAGTCACTTATGGCCTTTGGGTTAGAAAATGGGAGGAAGACTGGTCATGTACTGGCAGCAGCCCTCAGGAGTGCTGAGGAGCTGAGAGAAGCTTGGCTGCTCCTCCTAATTCTATATCATTTTGCAAATATAAAATTTCTTGGCCTTTTGAGACAATTGCTCCTTGGACTTACTGTATTTCAAATCAGATTAATTTGAATAGTTGAATGACTCTGTACTCCCACTTGGATGAAAGATAGTGTCAGGGCAAATGGTGAGGAAGAGCAACAATGCACAACCAGTTGAAGATAATGATATATTTTTCCTGAAGAAGATAGATGATCTTCCAGCTGTTTGGCTTCCCTGTCCATGAAGCTCAGCAAAAATATCAATTACATTGGCTGTTTAAGGAATAACATGTAGCACTGTCCCTTTTTTTTGCATTAATCATATGCAATGTAACAAAGGGAGAAATTGCTGGAAAAGCTCAGCTGTCGTTTGGCAGCATTTGTGGAGGGAAAGAAGAGTTAATGTTGTGTGTCCAATGACCCTTCCTCAAAATTCATGCAATATATCATGTTTCATCTTTTATAGATGTTTGTGGTGTATCGTAAAAAGAGCTTATAATGTAAGACTTGGGAATGCCTGATTTTCTATTCATTTTGCTGATTTTCAAACTCATTTTGGAAAGAATCATTTTCATATTTGGTTTGTTGCAGCTGTTACAATGCTGTGATTAATCCAAATATCCATCAATGGATTGATAACTGCACCACAAGATTTCACATTTGTAAACAGAAGCAAGTTTTATTGAATGTCAAAAAGGACTAAACAAAGCAACAACAGTGAACTTAACACTATTGCTTACGATGACTTTGACAATAAATATTCAGTTTTACATTTTAAGCCTCCCAAGAATTCCCTTTTATTTTCTACAATAGTCTTGAAAATGCAGTCACTTCCTAAGGACTCATCTGAAAAAAATGCCATCGCCCTCTGGAATTTAATTTACCACAGTATTCCAGCAAAGCTCTGAGTTAAACTTCAATGCATATATTTCTATTACGTTTTTTGAATAATGACTCTTTGCCTTTTAAATGCTGGTCTCATGACTGTATGCCCAAGGTCCCTGCTTGAGCTGCTAGAAGATACCCAACTATCTCTCCATAGTGCTAAATGTCTCCATTTTTAGACAAAGTTTTATTTTGATTGAGATTCACGGTCCACTCTGCCCCATCATGATTTTCGTCATAAAAGCTTCTGCTCTTCATACGCACGTGGCCCATACAGCAGTGTGTCATGGGCTCACATGACAAGGAGAGGTGAAAATGCTTGCTGCTGTTGCTGCTGTTACTGCATGCAAATTCTACACTACCAGCACATATTTAATTCCCAAATCCACAACACTATAGTTGTGACAGACCAGGAACTGCTGTTCACATTGTAGTCCTGCGCTGTCAACTCAAGGAAATGGCCAAGAAATACAAGTTCGATCCTCAGTTAGCCAGCAGAGATCTGGTAGTGCTGGTGGATGTGTTGATGGAAATGAGGACAGCACTGTGCCCTGCTGACTGGCAACAAGATCATGACATCTGAATCATAGCCTGGACAGAGATAGTAACCAAAGTTAGTGCAGTGTCCTGGGTAAACTCATCAATGCACAAAGAAAGTTAGTGATCTTTAGTGTTCTGTAAGATTAAGTGCCACCATCATTTCTATGATATTTCATACTCGCAGGATCACGACACACTCTAACTGCGCCATTAATCAAATCTCACCAAGGTTCATCAATTACAACTCTCACTGCCGCATGCATCATGTCTGCTTAATGGATCTCACTCACTTCTTCCTCTCAAACTATTAATCCTTCCTGCCCTCTGCGCTTCATGACCACTGGCTAGAAACAACTGATCAACTCTCAAACATCATCACTAACTGTTGTTTCATCCACTTTCATCATACTCAGTCACTCCCAATATCTCCTTGCAGGAAGAATTGGCAAAAATAAAGCATTGAAGAATTTACAAGCATTCTCAGTCAGATACGTTGACTGGATGATACCTATTAATTTCATCCTGACTTTGCCAGCATCACAGGTGCCAGTTTCAGCCAATCTGATTCATTTCATGCGATATAAATTAGCTGGAGGCACCACATACTTTAAAGACGATGTGTTTTGATAACATACAGTCAATAATACAGAGGTCTTAAGCTCCAGAACTGGCTGCATCCCTAGCCAAGTAATGCCATTACAATTCCAATAATAGCATATACTTGGCAATTTAAAAAGTTGCCCAGATATGTCCCAGCCACAACAAACAGAATATATTGAATCCAGTCAATTTCAGTTCCATCAGTCTACTCTCACTCATCAGCAAAGTGATCACCAAGGTATCATCAAGAGTGCTGTCATTCAGCATCTACTCAACCTACTCATCAACACTAAATTGGGTTCTGCCAGACCCACTTAGCTTCTGACTTATTACAGCTTTGCTCGACACATGGACAGTAGAGGAGAATTGGAGGTGAACCCCCCCTTGACGTCAAGGCAACATTTGGCCAAGTATGGCATTGAGGACTCTTTTCAAAACATATGTCAGTGGGAATTAGTGGGGATTGGGAGCACTGTCTGCTGGTTGGATTAATGCAGGGCACAAAGGAAGAGGGTTTGGCTTGTTGCAGGTCAATGATCTCAGCCACAGGATATCTCTGTCGGAGTTCCTCAGAGTAGTATTCTAGGTTGCTTCATCAGTGATGCCTCTCCATCATAAGGTCAGAAGTAAGATATTACGAACAACTACACATTGCAAACTGCACCATTCATAACTCCTCAGGTACAGAAGCAGTCTATGTCCAAACACAACAAAACTGAACAATATTCAGGCTTAGGCTGATAGGTACCACAGCTACCAGGCAATAACCATCTCCAAAAGGAGAGAATCTAACCATCACTCTTTGATATTCAATGGCATTAACATCATTGAAACCCCCACATTATCATCCCATTATCATTTCCTAGCAATTGAACTAGACTAGCCATATAAACATTTGGCTACCAGCTCAGGTTAGAAAATGAAAATTCTCAGTGAGATTTCAAAATCTGTCTACCATCTACAAGGCACAAGTTAGGAGTGTGATGGAATACTCACCAATTTCATGGATGACACACAAAAAGCTCAACATCATTCATGCCACTCGACTGGCACTGCATCTACCACGTTCCAAGCTCATTCCCTCCACTATTGATTCACAACTCACCAAGGCAGCTCCTTGGACAGCACCTGGCAAACCCATGATTTTTACTACCTAGAAGGACAAGGGCAGCAGATGCATGAGAGCACCATGATCTGCAAGTTCTCCTCCAAGCCACACGCCATCCTGACTCAGAATTCTGATTCAAAATCCTGAAACTACCTTACTAAAACTCTCACTGTTCCTGCACCATGTGGACTGCAATGGTTCATCGCCACCTTATTAAGACCAACTAATGTTCATCTAACTAGTGAGACTCTCATCCAAGGAATGAATAAGAATAAATCCTTTATTTAAAAGGCCGAGCTTTTAGAACTGTTATCATATTTCACACTTTTACCCTTGAACGTGAGGGTAAATTAGAAGAAATCTGAAAATTGGAAACATTTCCTGATATTTCCTCAATATTGCTGAAATTTTGAGGTCTGCTTTGTTTGGTCTTGTAAATTATTTGGATGTTAGAAGTAAACATACCTGTGAATTATACAACAACTCTACATAATTCATTACAATTCAATGACATTGTTAATAATTAATGATAATATTGTATTTAGTAAAAACCGAGCTATTGATGGGCACAGTCTGCCAGTCTTTAACTGTATTATATACCATGTGAGCACTGCTTACAGAAAATGTACTAAATTTGTTTAGACATCCCTGAGGCATAGTCCTTCTTCCAACATTTTATTGCTGCTGCTGATCTGGATTCATCTTGGCCAGAACTAGCCGTTAATCATTTAAAACCTGCCGGTTTAGGAAATGTAATGAAACCCTGTTTCTCATGACATATCTCAACTAGAAAAACCCTTGGCTTTTGATTCCTGTTTTGCTGGTTGTGCATGTAGATATGTGCTGTGGAGAATGAATATGAGAATTAGTACAAGAATAGGTTTGAATCTGCTCCATAGGAAGTAGTTCAATTTTTCCTATCCCCCAGCCACATCTGTCTGATAAAAACAGAATAGCTCAGTCACTTGCTGCATAAATCATTAACATGTCAAATTGATATGGTTTATTATTCCAGGAATTAATGACTCAGTGAGGAACAGAGTAAGAGATTGAGAAAGTGGGAGACTGTGTGACATTAGCAAGATAATTATGGATTACCGAGCTCTGAACTATTTGGTGTAAGTAAATATCCAGTCAGGATGTCATGTCATGTCTAAAGGCACAATATAGAACATTTTAGGTGTGGAAATAAGCCATTTGGCCCAACAGGCCCAAACTGATTCTTTAAAGAGCATCCTGGCCGGACCTATCCCCCCTACCCTACCCTACCCTCCCACTGTATTTCCAATTGCTAATCTAGCAAACCTACACACCTTTGGACTGTGGGGAGGAAACCACAGCACTTGGAGGAAAGCCATGCAGACATGGGGAGAATGTGCAAACTGTGCACAGACAGCTATCCAAAGCAGGATTATGAACCTGTGTCCCTAGTGTTATGAAGCAGCAATGCTAACCACTGAGCCACCCCTGAGCGAAAGGTTTTTAAGTTGAAATATATCATGGGAAACAGGGTTTCAATAGGCTTCTTAAACTTGCAGGTTTTAAGTGATTAACAGTTATTTCTGGCCAAGCTGAATCCAAATCAGCAAACAGCAATAAATGCTGGAGAAAGGACCATGCCTCAGGGATGTTCCAACAAATTTAATACATTTTCTGGTAAACAGTGCTCACATCATATATAATACAGTTAAAGACTGGCAGAATATGCCTATCAATAGCTCTGCTTTTGCTAAATACAATATTTCAGTTAATTATTAGCAATGTCACTGAAATTGTAATGAAGTGTGGAGTTGTTGTATAACTCACAGATACGTTTACTCCCAACGTGCAGATAATTTACAAGACCAAACAAAGCGGAGCTCAAAATTTCAGTAACATTGAAGAATTTAAAAGTTAAAATGAATAGCTATTGCTCTTTTCTCATGTGACACACTATCAATCAGTGCATTGACTCATGCAGTTAAATGTGACTCACTCAAAAGACTCCAATACATTTTCAGTTGTACTAAAATTAGACTTTAATATGGATTTCTCAAGCTCTTTGCCAAGTAACTACAATAACTATCTGTTCTTTTGTCATGTTGAAAATACAAGGCTTCAGAGAACTCAATGTGGGAACATCCCTGAGTTCAAGCAAATATTCACATAAATCGCTTTTAAATAGAATTAAATGAAAGCACGAAATAAAAAATAATACAACACAACAATTTAAAAATTTAATTTATCTGCAACTATATTTACTTCACCATAAGCTTCCACCATCTTTTTTGATCTTCCATATTATTGTGACGATCATGATAACTAATCTTGTATTTCAGAAAAGTATTCGGGGGCAGATTTTCCGCTTGGCAGACGGTTGATATGCTCACATAGACAGGGATTGTAACTGGAGATGGGAAAATCCTCACTGTCGCCGTTTCCAAAAGAATTGCCAGGGAAGTTGAGTTTTCCACTGGGTAATTCTTCTTTGTCTGAAACCCTCTGAATGCCTCTGTAATAGTCAGGTAATTTGGATGGCTCAGACTAAATCGAATAAATTCATTGTTTGGGATAAGTTAGACTATTAAAAACATAGTCTAACTCTTGAAGAACTGTTAAAATTACTGCACACACTGCCATTTACACCACTTCCAAACCACCTGTACATCACAGGGCCTCACATCACTCCCTGAGGATCTGACAACCCTTAGACTTGACCCAGCCCTTGTGTCCTTGGAACTGATCCTGACCACTGCAGAGCCCACCAAGCTCTGCCTTGTAGCCAGGCAATCCTCACCCGTGACCTAGCACCCTCAACCAGGACCTAACATTTCACCCATAATTGTTACGTTATGTTATTTTCTGTTTGGTACTTTAGTTTTCGTTTAATTCTATTTAAAAGCGATTTATGTGAATATTTGCTTGAACTCAGGGATGTTCCCACATTGAGTTCTCTGAAGCCTTGTATTCTCAACATGACAAAAGAACAGATAGTTATTGTAGTTACTCGGCAAAGAGCTTGAGAAATCCATATTAAAGTCTAATTTAATTCAACCAGGACCTAACATTTCACCCAGGAGGCAGGAACCAGCTGCCGAACCTGAACCAGCTAGTATTCTACCCCCTAAAAAAAACAAAAGTTGCTGGAAAAGCCCCACAGGTCTGGCAGCATCTGCAAAGAAAACATCAGAGTTAATGTTTCAGGTCCAGTGACCCTTCCTTAGAACTCATATTCAGAACTTATATAACTGTTTTCTTACCCCCTAACCAGCTAATACCCTACTGGCTTGGCTTTCTACTGCCCACCCAGCTACTTTTCCGGCACATTACACTTCCAACATCCAAACATCACCCTGACTTTATATAACAACCCATCGACATGAGCTGTCAAGGTGTAGTGGGGATCTTTAAATTTCAGAATAAGGCAGCTGGCTGCTATGAAAAGGAAGCATGGTTCGCCTTCGCCTGTCAGTGGGAGTACAGCGCTGCTTTTCTAATGAAGACCCAGGTGGAATCTTCTCTCAGAAACATGGAACTCCCTTTTGCTATAAAAGAAGGGCTAGGGTGGCAATCAGCATGGAATTAGTGCTCGCTAGAAAATCTGGCCCACCATCTGCACAACTCTCGTAATGCAAGTTTAATGTCAATTGTTCTGTACACTTAATTCAGTCATTTACTACGAGGTTTCCATGGAAATATTCTCTGTATGAAATTACACACCTTTTAAATCTTTTCCAAATATCTTTCAGAAATTGAAGTGTTAATTAAACTCTGGTATATTCCATTTTGGCTGCAAACTATTACCTGATAGTTCAGACCTGTCTTCAATTAGTTGTGAGGTGTATACAGGTGCAATAATAACAAGATACCGCTGCCAAAATAAGCTTGTAATCGCACAGTGCCTATTGTCTGACACTATCTCCACGAAGACATTAAAAATTGTTAAGATTGTTCAATGCTATGTAATGCATCAGATGTACAAACAATCAATCAGTTGCCTCATGCAGAACAGAACACCGAAGGAAAATGATAGTTAGGTATTCTTTGAAATAGCTTAGCATGTTTTACATAAAAAAGCAAGTGTGAAAGAGTAAAGTTGCAATCTGGATCTTAAATGCACATGTTACTAAATCTGCCCAGCCTCCAGTTGATCCTGTGTTTTGTTGGAGCATTTGTTTATCACTAAAGCTTTGATTGACAATATGAAATATCAATGGATGAATGTTTATCACGTTTATATGAAATTCCTTCTTCCACTACTCTAAAAGGTTTAAACTTGATTAAATGGTTTAATGCCTAATTTAAAAAAAAACAGATCAATCATGGTCACTACTATGGTGTATAATTGATATACAAGTGGTTTGGAGGTGTTGTAAATGGCAGTGTGTGCAGTAGGTGTATGTGGTAATTTTAACAGTCCCTCAAGAGTTTTTAAGAGTCTAACTTTTCCCAATCAATGAATTTATTTGACTTAATCTGAGCCATCCAAATTACCTGACTCTAACAGAGGCACTCAGAGGGTTTCAGATATAGAAGAATTACCCAGTGGAAAACTCAACTTCCCTTCAACTTTTGAAGACAATGTGGAGGTGACAGTGTTGGACTGAAATGGACAAAGTCAAATGTAATATGACACCAGGTTACAGTCCAACAGGTCCATTTGAAATGACAAACTTTCTGAGTGCTGTTCCTTTGTCAGGCGAAGTCTTTTGAAAATGTTAATTGTGTGTGCTATTTGCTGCATAGTTTCAAGGCTTAGAATAGTCTCTGATAAAACTAAGAACAATTTTTATTTCAGTTCCTAATTTTCACAATTTTCAATCACTCATATTCCATATTTTCCGGTGATGGGGTGGAGTGCGATAAGCTTTTCGCTTGCCCAATCATGTTAAGCCAATATTGCTTGATATCTCAGTGTCAACATCATTACATGTTTGTAAGGAAATCCCAGAATCAGCCAAAGCTTGAAGCTAGGGGGTTGAGGAAATTGTGCATAGCTGCAATTTTTAAAGCACCATTGAAGGGGCAAGTGGATTTCTACTGATCAATGAGGAAATTGTTCTTGGAAAATTTTGGTGCAAAAACAAACTCTTTTAGCTGACGTAGCCAGAATGCCACAAAACTTTAAAGAACTTATGTTAGGAGGAGATTGTGGCATAGTGATAATGTCACGTGATTAATGATTCACTGTCCCAAGACATGGGTTCAATTGGCATTGGAGGAATTTAAATACAATTGATAAAACAGGGATTGCAAATTTTAGTAATAGTGACCATGATTGATCTGGTTCACTAGTGTCCTTTAGGGAAGAAAATCTGATCATCTTACCTGGTCGACGTTTGACTCCATGCAGATTTGTGCTTGGCCACCCTTTGAAATCCAAACAGTTTAAGGAAAGTTAGGGATAGCCAGAGATTTGCCTCCCACAGGCACTCACATCCTATGAAAGAATAAAGGAAAATAATGTTACTGCAAGTAGTGCAGGTAAGGTCATTGCTCAGTGATAATGGGGACTGCAGATGATGGAGAATCCAAGACAACAAAGTGTGGAGCTGGATGAACACAGATGGCCAAGCAGCATCTTAGGAGCACAAAAGCTGACATTTCGGGCCTAGACCCTTCATCAGAAAAGGGGGATGGGTAGAGGGTTCTGAAATAAATGGGGAAACGGGGGAGGCGGACTGAAGATGGATAGAGGGAAAGATAGGTGGAGAGGAGAGTATAGGTGGGGAGGTAGGGAGGGGATAGGTCAGTCCGGGAAGGACGGACAGGTCGAGAGGGCGGGATGAGGCTAGTAGGTAGGAAATGGAGGTGTGGCTTGAGGTGGGAGGAGGGAATAGGTGAGAGGAAGAACAGGTTAGGGAGGCGGGGATGAGCTGGGCTGGTTTTGGAATGCAGTGGGGGGACGGCAGATTTTGAAGCTGGTGAAATCCACATTGATGCCATTGGGCTGCAGGGTTCACAAGGGGAATATGAGATATTGTTCCTGCAACCTACGGGTGGTATCATTCTGGCACTGCAGGAGGCCCAGGGTGGACATGTCGTCTATGAAATGGGAGGGGGAGTTGAAATGGTTTTCAACTGGGAGGTGCAGTTGTTTACTGAGAATCAAACATAGGTGTTCTGCAAAGCGGTCCCCAAGCCTCCGCTTGGTTTCCCCAATGTAGAGGAAGCCACACCGCGTACAGCGGATGCAGCATACCACATTGGCAGATGTGCAATGAACATCTGCCTGATGTGGAAAGTCATCTTGGGGCCTGGGATGGGGGTGATGGAGGTGGTGTGGGGGCAGGTGTAGCACTTCCTGTGGTTGCAGGGGAAAATGCCCGGTGTGGTGGGGTTGGAGGGGAGTGTGGAGCAGACAAGTGAGTCTCAGAGAGAGTGGTCTCTCCGGAAGGCAGGCAAGGGTGGGGTGGGAAAAATGTCTTTGGTGGTGGGGTCGGATTGTAGATGGTGGAAGTGTTGGAGGATGATGTGTTGTATCCGGAGGCTGATAGGGTGGCATGTGAGGGCTCAGGGGATTCTCTTGGGGCAGTTATTGTGAGGGCAGGGTGTGAGGGATGAGGTGCGGGAAATGCGGGAGACACGGCTGAAGGCGTTCTCGACCACTGCGGGGGGGATGCTGCGGCCTTTGAAGAACGAGGACATCTGGGATGTGCAGGAGTGGAATGCCTCATCCTGGGAGCAGATGCGGTGGAGGCGAAGGAATTGGGGATAGGAGATGGAATTTTTGCTGGAAGGTGGGTGGGAGGAGGTGTATTCCAGGTAGCTGTGGGAGTCGGCGGGCTTGAAATGGACATCGGTTTTTAGGTAGTTGCCTGAGATGGAGACAGAAAGGTCCAGGAAGGTGAGGGATGTTTTGGAGATGGTCCATGTGAAAGGGTGGAAGGTGTTGGTGAAATGGATGAACTGTTCGAGTTCCTTTTGGAAGCATGAGGCGGCGCCGATACAGTCATCAATGTAACGGAGGAAGAGGTGGGGTTTGGGGCCAGTGTAGGTGCGAAAGAAGGACTGTTCCACATAACCTACAAAGAGGTAGGTCATTGCTCGCTTTGGTCATGTCTTCTCATAGTCAGGGAAGTTGTGGTTCAGGGAATCTGCCATAAGATGAATGCATCATGCAAAAGGCTTCCACTTCCATCTGCCTGAAGCATGCTAAATTCTCAGATCTTTATACTTGTGTCTATATAGTTTTTGGTTCGAGGATTTCCTTTATCCATTTGTTATATTGCTAGACCTCACTTGATGGCAAAGCTGAGCTGAAAACTTTAATGCAGGCTGAAGTCTATCTGGGCTATACTGAAAGACTGGCACTGAAATGCCCAGGTATTTGCTAAACTGCTTCAGTCTGGTAATAAATTTGCTCAATAATGTTCATGCTGGCTACATCCACTTCAATATATCCACACTCTGCCACCATACAAGGCTCATTAGTGATCTCAATGCTGGCAAAAATAGCCTTGATCTCCAGCGAACCATTTATATTATGTGTCTTTTCCATTAGTATGCAAGACACACTTAACTAAAATGCCAGGACTGTTCTGGAGGCAGAAAGTATTAACTTACATGATGCTATCATAATGATGACCACTAAGTATCATGAACATTGTTCGAGTGAAAATCTTTGTAATTCATGGGATTATGCATATGGACTCAATGAACATAAACATCATTAACAATGGATGGACTTGGGAAATGCTACAAAATGAAAGGATAGCCAGATCCCTGTGTTCAGCTCATTTGCTTCTGGAGAAAGATCATGAAGAATTTGCTATTCGTAAGAACATATTATTATCTATTTGGTGTAGGTATATATTATGGATTGCCTGATGCTGGTGATGTTCCAAATAGTTGCTGCAGTAAGCCTGGGGCACAAAGGTTCAAGTTGTCAATGTGAGTTGTCCCCATGCTGGAGCTTGCCAACTTCTTGAAAAAGCTTTAAGTCATTACAAACTAAGAGTTGCAAATGCAGCTTCCTTTAGACATCCTCAGCACCGTATGCATGATTGCTGTCAGTGTGCAAGGTCTTTCTTGTTTCAAACTCCTAAACTGCCAATAATGCAAAAGAGACAACTTGCCAAGGAATTCATAGATTCGGCTTTCAATTGTACAACAAGAAAAGAATTGCTACTAAGAATATGGCCAAAATAAGGCAGATACTTTGAAATGCAGTGATCAGGTGGTCACCATTAGATCAATTTTGTGTTGTAAAGTTGGTCAAATACAGCTGGTCTCAATTTAAGAAGTAAATTCATATATTAAGAAATTCAATAGCATCCATGAAAGAGCATTTCACTTGATTGTGACCTCCCATTGAGCTAATTATCCACATCTCCATAATATACTTTACAATCTGCAGCACTGTGACAATTCACCATCTTACTTCAACAGTGCATCCCTTCTTTGCAACATCTACCATCAAGGATGACAAGCAGCAATGTTGAGGTAACAGAACAACCTGATTTGGATTATTTTCCTCTTTTTCTCATCATCACTGGGACAATGTCGAGGAATTCTTTACCCCAGCACCAAGGCAGCAGTACCATTATCACAAGGATTGCTGCAATTTAAACACAGAGTTCACCAAAATTGTATAAGAATGGACATAAATAAGATTGGTTCTGTTTTGTCAACACTTTAAAAACAAATGAATGTTTGACTTTCATTGGACTATTGACATGGATAAATTGATTGCCTAGCACATGTTTGCAAGAAAGTAAGGAGACGACAGTTGTATTAAGCAGGCATTAAAATACACTACTATATTAAAATACAAGTGGAGCATTCTCACACAAGCATTTTAAGGCATTCCTTAATATGGTGCCTGGGAAAGAAAAAGGGTCTAGTGATATGAATCTCATTCAGACTCTGACCTTCACTTGGCTGTTAAATACCAACACCACTAGGCATAGAGTAGAAAATTCTTCTGTATATAATTTTAAGTAATCAGTTTTCAGCATTTTGGTACCAACAAAGTTTTCAACATTGTGCTTTGAACAGTTAGCTCAAATTCAATTGAAAGCTTTTGAGGAGCTGGAGATTTTTTAAAAATCCTTTTGGAAATATTTCCTGTGAAGAACATAGTGAATCACAGTGCCTTCAGATAAAATAACTGCAGCCTAGAAATTGTAAGAGCCTTCATAAGTTGTCAATGGAAAGGAATGAAGCAGGAATGAAAAATGTATGAAAAGGTTCATAATTCTACACCAATAAGTGTGAGTTATTGTTCTGATCCTTTATTTCTAAACTATTATTATTCAGTAGTGTATTGTGCTGTAGAAATGCATTTCGTTCCAAGAGAACAAAGCCAGAGCCAAGAAGGCCTGAGAATTTTTTAGCCATTCACTGCTTACCTTTATTGAATGTCTTTTGATCAATGTTTGCATCACAGCATTTACCATATGTCAAGCTTTTCAAGTTCTGATTTTTTTTCAGTGCTGAAGAGGGGAATAAGATGACAGTAAGGATTAACACTGAAGTCCAGATTCAACTCAGGGAAATCAGATCCATTTAAAATTAGTCTAAATTTGGTCAGCTCAGACTTCAGACTAAACTGAGCAAAGGTAGTGACAGATGTTGTGACAGTTAATAACTGATGCCACTGGTGAAAGCAATTGAACGCAATGGAATTCTAATCCAAATTCAGTTGTTTTCTTGCCAAATTCACAGAGTAACTCTGTACATTGATAATCAAAATGCTTCTGAATCCAACACCAGTTTGATTACAGAGAAAGCAAAGCAATTACTCTCCAACATCAAAGAAATTAAGTCATGTTTACATGTGGCTTCTTGTTTCTTCTGATTGTATTGCAAGTATCTATGGGTTCTAGATTGTGCTCCATGGAATTATAGAGTAGTTTCAGCAGTGAACTTCAAAAGTTTTAATTAGTCAATGTAATGAGCTTGAACAACGAGTAACTGTTTGGATTCAAAGCTTCAATGTCAATAAAACCCATGAATGATCTTGGACTAGGTAATGGCAGCAATCACAGTTCAAAGATCCAACTGCCTCTGATTAAAGCCGGAAGCTGGTGCATTGGCAGAAATGATCTTTCTTCTTTGCTCTATTGCATACTGTGATGTCAGGCAGTGCACTGACTGAATGCTGCATAAAACTTGCTTGACCGCTTACTGAGTCCCAGGATCAACACAGTGCCTCCTACCGTGCTAAAGGGGACCAGCTCAGCAATTCATTTCTTTTGAATAAGAAAATAGCATTTTTTTTACACGGCATAATCAGAACAAACTGTAGCTGCCTTTTTGAGACACTTAAAAAATGCTTGAGGCTTTTATTTCCATCAAAGAACAGAATCAGTTCAACTGATTATATCGGAGCAGGTAATGAAACAGTTGAACAGTAACAAAGGAAACTTTCATTCTGAGCTGGGAAATTTTGCCAGCTGTATCAGACATTCATATTGAAGATGCTAATCTATGGCAGAAAGCTGTCAGAGAGTGCTGAAGCCACAAGATGTTGATTGTTCAAGGAAAATCTAGGGGGAAGTGCAAGCATTTTTTTACTGTACAGGACAGATGGGTTGTTAAGTCTACAGTCAGTTTGATTTCCTTTGCATTACATTATTTACATTCCATACATAAAGAAGTCTTATATTTCTAACATTAACAGCATGAAAAAAAATCATTTTCATTTCTTCACAGCACATAAAGGTTTTTTAATACAATTTCCTCTCGCAACGCAATTTTCTTCGATCCCTTCCTGACAGCTTTGATTTCATAAAGGTCCACAGCACAAACCATCTTCCAATACTCACCCCACAGAGACAAGGGATAATTGTGAGCTGAGAAAGTGGATCGTGGCAAGCCATTGCAGTTATGTTCAAAACACAGTTGTCTTCAGTAGAACAGGGTACTGCTCCCTTATAAGAGGAAGACTCTTCTTGCCATTTCTTCTTATCCACGTGGTTGTAGAATAACCCATAGGACACCGACCCTGCCTAATCACTGATGCTGAATTTCATGCATATCATAAAATAGACCATCTTCAGCTGTTTTGTTAAAATGGCATTAGCAGCCAGCGCCTAAGAAGTTTTAAGGTAAACCACTTAGCAAGAAATAGATGCTACTGAGGACTATGATGACAAAGATGTATTCAGCTTGGGTGTAATGGAAGTCCCAAATAACTAACAATTCTTGCATGCAGATACCATGGTTAGTGATAAGAAAGCCAATTTCAAATTGGATATGGGGATAATGTAGCATTTTTTTAATATGAGCCACCACGGTTGAGTCATCCTCCTCCATTTCATTTTAGGGTTTAGGGGGTACTAACATCAGAATAAAAAGCCAGATGCAGTTACATTTCACTACAATGGAAGAGTGAAAGTGAAAGTCACCATAGCCACCATCAGTGGTGACTTTCTCACCAAGCTTCCAGCTAACTGACCCCATTACAGAAATCCAATCAACGTCATTCTTTATTAAACAGAGCTGGATCCTTAGCTTTGAATTTCTTTACCTGCCAGCAGCAGCAAAGATTGAAATTCACTCATTGACTCATTGCCCGTTGATGAAATATGATCCCTAAGACCATAGAAGGATATTACAGGTCTCATATTTCCCTTTAATAAAAAGCTAAAAGAAACAGAAACAGGATTTACCAACAATGATGGTCATCGGCTGCAAAGTGAAATTTTAGGCCTTATCTTTGCTTTTTTAGGAAACAATAGAAGAGTATAATTCAGGGAGAGAAAATTTGCTGGATGAAGAGGTGTCAAGATCATGCGACAGTCTTGGCTATAGTGCCAAGGATGATGAACTCTCTGCTGTCTCTTTTGAGGAGTCAATTTTATGGAAAAATGAGTGTTTTTCTGCTTATTCCAATGTAGTAATCATTGAAAGTAGCTAAAGGATAGAGAAACAGACCCTTATCTCACTTTACAGCCACCTGTAAAGTGCATTGGATCCCATCAGCAAGCTATTAGACCACTCAATTTTTTTAAGCTAAGTTTAGCGACCTAACATGAACTGCTGCTGAACTTGGCCAGCTATTGTTAACCAGAGCAATTATCTGAAGATGTTCCCTCACTCGCTGTCCTTCTATCACCATTGAGTCTCTTGTTGAGCAAGTGCTTGATGCTGAGACTGATAATTCAAGCAAGGTTGCAGACAAGAGCACTAGCCCCAAATTTCTCTAGATCAGTGCCCAATAGTTGCTTCCATTATTGACGATGATATCGTCCTGCTTGTTCGTGGAGTCCATGAGATATCCTTTTCTGCAACCCAGGTGCCTCATGAACGGCGTGTGTTCACATAATGCCACAGAAAAAGAAATTCATGCCCCAGAAGTAGTGGAGAAGTTTTTATTTCCTCACATCTAAAATATCTTCATAATGTTCTCTATTCTCTTGCTATCAGACACTGTCATTCCACTCCACTGATGATGACTGTTTCTTGGAGTATGAAATATATGACAACTTGAGTGAAGTAGCAGTGAAGCCCTATCAAATAAAACTGTTTCGAAAGTAAATACTCCAGGACTTGAATAATCCCAGCCTCTTGAAAAGTTTTCCAAAGAACTGAAGAAAAAAAAAATATTCTGTATATGTCTTTCAGAAGAGCTGAGAATGCCTTTCGAAATTAAAACCTCAAGAAAAAAAACTGTGTGTGGAGAGAGGGATGTTGATGGGGAAATTGTATTAAGTGTTAAATGCTCAGAGTTAAATCCTAACAGTCAGAAGGGGAATTAAACCTTCACTGTAAGAAGAGCTACTTAGAGGATAATGAGTAATTCCCACTACATTAATGAATTGTGTAAGTCAGAAGTGATGTTTGCTGACTGAGACAGACAGACAGTCGGAATTGGAACTGTCATTCTAAGAATGCTCTCTCCTATCTGCTAATGTATATAATTGCTGAAAAAAGATTTTACTTTTGCAAAGCTTATTGTCTGACAATCATCACAGCAATTTGGGAGAATACGAATTCGAGAAGAAAATAAACATTTCTACTGTTGAGAGGACAGTGTGATTGGATCGCAATTGGACTCTGATTGATACAGATTTTGTCGTGGAAAATGTACAAATTAGTAGTAATTGACAGTTTACTTCTAGCCTTAGTTTTAATTTTAAACCTGGCATTTTGACTCTGTTGTTAATTTTCCAAAATTCAATAAAGTCTGGAAAGGTTCTCTCAGACTGGAAAGTCACATGCCTAAATTTTCTATTTAAGAAGGGAGAGAAGCAGAAAACAGATGTCTGCCTTGGGCAGATGTTAGAATCTACCATTAGGAAGATTTTTGCTGGGCACTTAGAAAAGCTAAAGGTTAATTAGGAGGAGTCGGCATTTTTTTCTTGACAGAGAAATTGTATTTAACCAATCTATTCGAGTTTTTAAAGGAGTAACGTGTTGTGGGTTATTGATGCAAAGTGCTTGTTTTCCAGAAGGCATTTGACAAGGTGCCACATAAAAGGTTATTGTACAAAGTAACAGCTCATGGTATGGGGGTAACATACTCACATAAATTTAAAAATTGGCTAGCAGGCAGAAAACAGAATAAATAGGTATTTTACTCATTGGCAGGATGTGATAAATGGGGTCCTACATGAGTCTATTCTGACACTTCACCTATTATATATTAAATCAAACCCCTAAAAATAATTCATGTCAGCTAAATTTGCCAATAACACAAAAGTAGGTTGGAAAGTATGTTGTGAAAGTGACTTAAGGAGTTTACTTCTATATATTCATTCATGGGATGTGGGTGTCACTAGCTAGGATAGTATTTATTGCCCACCCCAACTTGCCCAGAGGGCAGTGAAGAGTCAACAGTATTGCTGTGGGTCTGAAGTCACATGTAGGCCAAACCAGGCAAGAGAGGCAAATTTCCTTCACGAAAACATATCAGTGAACCAGACAGGTTTTTCCTGACAACCAACAATGTTTTCATGGCCATCACAGAGTATTACTGAATTCAAATTCCACCAACTGCCATGGTTGGATTTGAACCCAGGTTCCCAAAACATTAGATGAGTTACTAGGTTAACAGGGCCAGTGATAATACCGCTAAACCATCATCTACCATATAATTTAGCCAAGACCAATACAAAGAGGATGAGTGTTTGGGTAAAAGTCTAGTAGATGGACTATCATTAGGGGAAATATGAATTTGTTCAGTTTAACAAGAAGCATAAAAAATGTCACCACAGAATTCTGAGGCACAGAGGGGTTCTGATGCATGAGTCACAACAGCAATATGCAGGAATAAGGAATAATTAAGAAGGTTATTGGCATTTTGTCCTTCATTATTAAAGGTATTGAATATACAACTAATTATGTTGTGCTTCAGTAATACAGGGCATTGGTGAGACCATATGTTGATTACTGTGTCACATTTTGGGCTCGTATTTTAGGAAGGATGTGAACTTGGTGGAGGTGGTTTGGAGGAGGTTTACTAAACTGAAACCTAGAATGCCCCTGGGTTGTCTTACAAAGACAGGTTGGACAAACTTGTCTTGTCTTCAAGAGATAACAAGGTGTGGAGCTAGATGAACACAGCAGGCCAAGTAGCATCAGAGGAGCAGGAAGGCTGACGTTTTGAGCTTAGACTCTTCTTCAGAAGGGTCTTTTCTGAAGAAGGGTCTAGGCCCGAAATGTCAGCCTTCCTGCTCCTCTGATGCTGATTGGCCTGCTGTGCTCATCCAGCTCTACACCTTGTTATCTCAGATTCTCCAGCATCCGCAGTCCCTACTATCTCTGGTCTTGGCTTCATTGCAGTTTATAAAAGTAAATAATGACTTTATTGAATTATATAAGGTCTTGAATGGTTTTGACAAGTTGTAAGTGGAAATTACTGTTTTTTTTGTGTGCATAAGTCCAGAATTAAGGGACACATATTCAAAATCAAAGGTCACACTTTTCGGAAAGCAATGAGGAGAATTTGTTTTTTTTTCTCAGAAGGTTGTCCAACTTTGGAACTCTTCTTCAGAAGATGGTAAAGGTGGCATCACTGAATATTTTTAAGACAGTGATAGATGGACTTTAGCCAGTCATTGGAATTAAACTTTAGCAGGGGAGGATGGGAATATGAAATTTAATACAATCATCAGTTCTTCCATGATTTAATTGAATACTAGAGGAGGCTTGAAGGGGCAAATGCTGACTTCTTCTTCTAATTCATCTACGTGTATCTTCATGACTACTTTTATATTTATCTCTATCCCATTTCCCTCAAGTTTCTGGCTTCACATGTTCAGCAGGTCTAAAGTTATCACAATTCTTCCAGAATGCATTCTCTTCAGACTTCAATGATTGGCGTTCACAGCTTGAAGACTGTTGGTCTTAAATTAGATCATCAGAAAATTTATGCTCCATTGAAAGGTCTTTAGCTCTTGGAAGTCTTTCATTGAGAATGTCATTCCTACTAAAAGTAGTTGGTCTATTACCTTCTCTGAAGGATCGTTAATCTCCTGTATTCCCTTTGAAGACATACTCCTCCATGCCAATGCATAAAGTTGCCCATTGACATAATCTGTGGGATATTTAAACACACAAATATCCGTCATGGAACGTAGCTGCTCTGTTGAAAGAAATACTTTTTTCCTTGCCATATCCTGGATTTTCAGGCCAGGGAATTTGTTTTATCGTTTTGAATCATCTTTTGTATCTGCAGACACTGATTTGGTTCCATGCATTCATAAGCAACTCACCTCCTTTTTGTTGAATTTCTGTTGATACAGCTTCATTACAGTAGATCAGCTCTTCACTTGCACCTATAAAATAGATTGGGCATTTTTATTCAGCTTCTGTAGATGTCTTCCTAGTGAAGTGGACATTTTCACATCTTCAGCTGTGGTGCCAGAGAATTTTGCATATCTCGCATTTTCTCTGTAACTGGTGCTAATAACTCTCATTTGGGAGGGAAAGGGTTAAAACATTGCACATGAACTTGTGTCATCCCATCATTTGACATTACAGAAAAATCTGCTGCATCAATTTTTTCGTGGTCTGTTTTATTATCTAAACAATTTCAGTTAAAAATTACTCATTGAATTCCAATGAGTTATATTGGTCATTCTTGAGTTTACTTCTTCTGACAAACATTGCTGATTTTTGTCATCTAAAGTTTCTTCAGTAATGGTGGAAATAGAGTGAAATTCTACCACTTCTGCAAAAAATTGCAGATTCTCTTCCAATTGACGGAAATAGTTATGAATGCCAACATAGGGCATCTCAATAGATTTGTTCTACATTTTGGGATCTGACATGGGTCCACGAAGCATAAAGATATCATCTACAGATTGTCACTTTACTGGTTGGTCAACATTTTTTAACAGAGTCAATTGATCATTTGGAACTGACTGAACTTCTTCTGTTATAACAAGAGTGAGGAGATCAAGACACGTTTATAGACTCAAGAATGTGAAGTGTTGATTGTGAATTACATACACACTTCCAATTCCTCAAGCTCTGCTTTGTAGTAACTTGTAACATATCTTTACTGTTAAGAGAACTGTCCAAGCTTGTAGGAAGAGAAATAGATCTAATTTGATGCGAGATTAAAAGTTTAAAATAACATTAAACTTAAAATCCAGCAGGTTATGCTCAGACTGAGAGGTGGGAAGAGGCTCTGGTAGACTATGGATGCCAACATAGATCTGTTCAATTAAAGTCTAATCCTGTATTGCATCCTATGTAATATAACTGTGCTCTATCTGATATAATATAATTAAGTATTACTGAAATTCAAACTTACTTGTTGAGCTGTTTTCAGTCCCAGCTAAAATGCTTCCTTATGTTTCAAATCCTAGATTTTCTAAGATTCCCTCATCTGTGTTAATTATATAGTATTTGGTAGTTAATTGTATTCAGGATTGTGGAATTAACTGGTAACATACATACACTCATATATATAAGAACAGGCTGAAAGTGTAGCTTATTGGATTGGAGAATTATATACAATGAGTGTCTCTGGAAATAAATTAAAACATGTTAGTATTGAGGCCACACGGCAGGCTTGCTCTTTACCAGCTGATAGTTTGATAATGCACACAACATCTACTTCTTTGATTTTTAATACACTATCTAGTTAAAATTAGAAATCAGTTCATCAATACAGTCATGAATATATCAAATTGCTGGAGATCTATGAGAAAATGTGCATAACCATGTTGAAGATAGATGTGTTCAAAAAGCAATTATAGAAAGAAATTCTTTCAAACCAAGGGCAAGGTATTGGATTTTATCCAGTGAACCCTTTAGAAACTAACATGATTTTTCAAACATTCCTGTCCAAGGTGACTTATCTCATTCATAATAACAGTAAGCTCCACACTTCACTTCAGAATGCATAATTTCAGGGGTGAAAATGACCCTGGCTAGTCATGAATGGCAGGTAAGTTTTGTTTACATGTAAATGTCAGGCCACACATGTAAATGTACTCCTGGTGTAAATCATTCTGATTTTTCTTTTACCATTTCAGTAAAACAAATTTATTATAAATTTAGATAACAAGGTGTAGTGCTGGAAGAACACAGCAGGCCAAGCAGCATCTTAGGAGCAGGAAGACTGACGTTTTGGGCCTAGACCTTTCATAAGAAATTCTGATCTTTTCTGATGAAGGGCCTAGGCCCGAAACATCAGCTTCCCTGCTCCTAAGGTGCTGCTTGGCCTGCTGTGTTCATCCAGCTCTGCACCTTGTTATCTCGGATTCTTCAGCGTCTGCAGTCCCTATTGTCTCTTATTATAATTTTAGAATTGCAAGGGCACATCAGCAAAATACATTTACTTCACACTTCAGATGCTTGTTAAAGCAAATATGATGACTTGAACAGATATTATGAAACCTTCCTGGAGGGAAAACATACAGTTTAATAGATTTGCCTGATAATAAATGCAACCTGTGAAGCATGCAATATAACATTCTGTTAAATTTCTTGCAATGTAGTAGGCTTCTCCGGGTATACCTCTTTAATGGTGGTGCAATATGTTCCTGAAATACAGAGACAGTGTCTAATTTCTTCAGATAAAATTTTAGCCAAATCGGTGTGTTTTATTCTCTGGGGGTCTTAAATAACAGACGGAACTTTCAACATCAGTTCTCAGTTTTTATCTGAGGTGCTGAGTTCATTAGCTGTAGAAAACGTAAGCCTTCTGTTGGCCTTACAAAATGAAAATTGATTAATCCATTTGATCTGAACAGAAACAGTTAGGTTAATAAAAGGATTACCTCATGTTGTGACCAATCAGCTCATTTTTCCTCTGTCTCTCTGAAGAGAGGTAACATCAAGAAATTGTTAAAAACAGGATATTGTGCTATATTTCCATTGAAACGTCCCACTAACAACAATGTCCAAGGATTTATCACCTTTGTTAATTGTCTTTGTGCCCTGATAATAGCTGCTTTATCATACTTTTAAGACAATTTTCCAACTAATGTGGCAACGTGTAACTCTGTCATTCTATGGTTTGGATCCTTTGCAGCACTTTGCAACTTTCACATCTGTTATCTTTCTCTCATTAACTCGACCTTTTTGTTGAATTCTAAAACAGAAGTTCAAGCTAAAAGCATGTTTTACAAAAATATAATTCATATTATACTTTGAATTCTCTCCTGAGTTTGCCTTTGGGCCAGATATTGTGTTCAGTGGTGAAAAGTTGACACTCATGGTTGACCTTAAACAAAGCTGCACAGAGAGCTACTGATCTCTGGGGCATTGATTTTACTATTCTGGCATCACTTTCAATTTTCCAGAAAGACAAAAAAGGAAATACCATTCCAGAAGAAACAGTAAGTAAACCAGTGCTTAAGACCTTTTGTGACTGGTAGATCCTCATTGAGCAACCATATATTCTTTTCAGGTTTGGAGCAGTAAACACCAGTCACAATGCAGCATCCTGCCATCAGTTGATGATCCCATCCAGTAGGTTTGTATTACTTATTCACGCTGGCATTTAGGCAGTAAGCTTCTGATCCGGAAATTGCATCACTCATTTTTATAGTTTTAATTTGTTTTCCAGTATAATTTTCAGCTTTAGATACCTTTTTTGCTGTTGATGTAGATTTTAAACTTCACGGGCAAAAGAAAGCTGATGAAGGAAGACTGGGGTGTGAGCTTTAACATGATAAAAGTGAAGAAAAGATATTATTCATGTAGCTGAATATTTTTAACTTTTGTTAATGTCATGATGCTGTGGCTTTTAGAGGTGTGCTTTTTCTTGGTTTCTTTTAGAGAGAGATTGGGAGGCGGGTATTGAGCAATCTATGAGGCCTTAGGTTCTTTTGTAAAAAAATTAAAACAATAGAAACAGCCTGAAAGGGTGTTTTCAATCTGCCATTCACAGAATCAGCACTTTTGCTGTTGTTTTTTCAGTAGCAGAAGTTACTGGGCTTGGGAAAAGCTGCTACATCTCTCTTTGTTACAGCTAAAACCTGGAGTTCTCACTTTCTGTCAGAATTGTCCATTGATGTTCATTTCTCCTGGATTGGAAAACTATTTGTGAGGTAATCTGTTCTCTGATTTTTCCTTTGCTGCATTGGAACAGTTACTTGGAAATAGCTACTGTATCTATTGTTCTGTTAAGCTTCCCAATTGGATTAAGTCATTCTGATTCCTTCTTTCTTTTGCTGTCCTTTAACTATAGTGGATTACTAAAGTGTGTTTTGTTTTAAATCCAGTAGTTTGACTAACCAAATTGCATTTGGAGCCTAACAACTTATGCTTACCTTTAAAGTAAGAAAAAGTTAGGGTCTAGACTATCTACTAAATAGTTTGAGGGGATTCAGTCTGGACCATAATATTAAGGAAAACAAAAAAGAAAACACAAAATTGATTGCACACTAGAGTGGAAATCTTTTTGTTTTGATAATATTAACACTTCCAAAAGCAAGAGGGCACTCAAAACATAGAAATAAATGAAGGTATTGTGGTCTTATGAAAACCAGCAATTTCAAATCTATATGCCCCAAAAAAGGTAACATTAAAAATGTGAAAATAAGTGATCTCTCTGAAAGGATGAAGAACTTTTAATGAAAGCAAAATACTGCAGATGCTGGCAATCTGAAAGAGAAACAGAAAGTGCCATAGAAACACAGCATGTATGGCAGCATCTGTGATGGGAGAAACAGAGTTAATATTTTGAGTTCTAAAGAAAAGTAATTGAACTAGAGAGGTGAGGTTTCAGGATCACAATGGAGAGATGAAGGTCACAGGATGGTGAGATTCATGGGGCAAGTTCAGAGGAGTGAGGACCACTGGGTGGAAGCTGATTGTGGTTGGGGATGATGATCCCTGGGAAGGGTGTTCCGAATCAATACTGGGGTGAGGACCTGGGTGGATAAAGTATTATCTGGGGTGTGATGTATGTAAGTACACTTGCACTAAGATGTTTGCATGTCTGTAATCAATGCTGCATCTATAACACACAATCTCTGACTAAAACTGTGTTTATCATCTACCCAGTGTTTATAATCAGCTCTACGTCATAACCCGCAAACACCCTGTATATGATCCACCTGGTGCATACAGTCAGAGCAGCCACAGAAAATGGTTCACAGACAAAGGGAAGTTGCTGGCGTCGAAGTCTGCTGGTTAATGTTGAGCTAAGCAGCTCACTCAGCAGTGTTGAGGAATCTGAAGTGTTGGTGGGTGATGGCTCAAATGAAGCAGAATCAGAAATTGATGCCCTGAAGTGAAAAGTCTGCTGTGAATTCAGGGAATCCACAAAGAGCTGGAACAATTCATGAACTTTACTAACACCTTTCACCCCAACCTCAAATTCACCTGGACAATTTCTGTTACTCCTCTCCCCTTTCTGGGCCTCTCTCTCTCCACTTCCGGTGACCACCTCGAAACTGACATCAATTTCAAACACACCTACTCCCACAGATATCTAGGCTACACCTCCTCTTACCCACTCTCCTGCAAGAATGCGATCCCCCACTCCCATTTCCTCCACCTCCGCCCCCTTCGCTCCCAAGATGGGATGTTCTACTCCCGAACATCCCAGATGTCCTCCTATTTCAAGGGCCATAACATTCCCCCTTCGGTGGTCAAAAATGCCCTCAACTGCATCTCTTGTGTTTCCCACACCCCTGCCCTCACATCCCCTCCCCCCAAACAAAAATAATGACACAATCCCCCTTGTTCTCACATATTGCCCCACCAACATCTGCATCCAACGTATCATTCTCCACCACTTTTGCCTCCTACAATCTGACCCCAAAACCAAAGAGATATTTCCCTCCCCACCCACATATGCCTTTTGTAGGGACCGCTCTCTCCATGGCTCCCTCGTCTACTCCACATTTCCCACTAACTGCACTGCCACCAGCTCCTTTCCCTGCAACAGCAGAAATTGCTACACCTGCCCCTGCACCTCCCCCCTCACCTCCATTCAAGGCACAAAACAAACCTTCCATATTAGAAAAGGGTTCACCTGCACATCCATCAACTTGGTCTACTGTATCCGCTGCTCCTGATGTGGTATCCTCTACATTGGTGAGAGCAAACAGAGACTCATTTATAGATCATCTGCTCTCTGTTTACGTCAAATGGCAACATCTTCCAGTCACACACCATTTTAGCTCCCCCTCCCACTCCCTGTGTGACATATCCATCCTGGGCCTTTGCCAGTGTTACGATGATGCCACCTACAAACTGGAGGAGCCTCACAGCCCAATGGCCTAAACATGGATTTTACCAGTTTTAAACTCTCCCCACCCCAGGCCTAATCCCATGTCCAACCCTCCCTTTCATTCCTGCCTCCTTGATCTGACACAACCTGTCCTTCTCCTCTCCCACCTATCCACCCTTCCCACCTCATTGACCAATCTCCATCACTTCCTACCTGCACTCACCTATCACAATCCCACCTACCTTTCCCCAACCCCACTCCACCTCTATTTATTTATTTCTAAGCTCCCTCCTTTGTTCCCTGAAAAGGGGTCCTGACCCGAAACGTCAACTTTCTTGTTCCTCTGATGCTGCCTGGCCTGCTGTGTTCCTCCAGCTACATACTGTGTTATCTCGTATTCTATATTTATGTGATTCTTATACCAGCTCCCTCTGTACCACTGAACTCTCCAATCTGTCTCTTAATAAATAGAATACTGCTTTTACATTCTGCTTGCTAAAAAGGACAAGTTATGTTCCATCTGTCAAAATTTTGCCTTATTAATTAACCTCTTTTCACAGGATCACTACCTCCTCATGACAAATAAATTTTCTATCTACCTTGGCTTCTTGAGCAAGATTAGCTACAGTACTTTCAGTCTTGTCATCCAAATCAATGATATGGATCATGAAAATTAAGAACCCATCTCTAACCCCTGTACCACTCCACTAGTTAAAGTTTGCCAACTCAAAAGGGATCCATTTACCCCTGCTATCTTTTTACGGTTAGCTAATCAATTCTTTATCCATGCTGATTTGTTACTCCAACACCATGTGTTCTTATCCCCTGCAGCAGCCTTTGATGCAGCAAATATTTATCTAATAATTTGATATGGGGTTTGATTTATTATAGTCACATGTACTTAAGTACAGTGAGAAGTTTTGTTTTGTGAGCAGTACAGGCAGGTCACAGCAAACAAGGACATACAGATCATAGAATGCTTAGACAGAGCAATGTTACTCTGCACAGGAGGTGCAAAAGCAAGATGAACTTTAGCAAGATTTGCATTATTTGAATTTAGAGAAGTGTGAAAATCCACTTCTTCCATTTCTCCTCCATTACCCATGAATGCTATTTCTATAAAATCCTCTAACAGATTAGATAAACACAATTTGCTGGAAAAACTCAGCAGGTCTGGCTTTAGATAAGTATTTATCAAATAACTTGATCAGTTCCGAGGAAGGGTCACTGAACCCAAAACATTAACTCTTTTATTTTCTCCTTTGCAGATGCTACTGGACCTGCTCAGCTTTTCCAGCAACTTCTATTTTTGTTCCTGATATGCAGCATCCGCAGTTCTTTCAGTTTTTAGCTAAACACGATTGTTCATTCATGAGGTCATACTGACGGTGCTTCATCACATCGTGATTTTCAAAGTACTTTTCTCTAATCTACCTAGTAATGAATTGCAGCAACCTCCCTGTCACAGATAAAAACCAAAAGAACTGCAGATACGGTGTCCCTATGACAGATGTTACTCTAACTGGCCTATGGTGGCCTGCTTTATGCTTCCATCTTTATTCTTTATTCATCTTTATTCACCTATTATCTAGTCATTATGATATTGCTGTTTGTGGAGATAGTTTTGTGTGCACTGGCTGCCATGTTTCCAACGTTAGAACAATACTTGTAGTTCAAAAGCCTTTGGGAACTCGCAGGCCATGAAGGGGCTTAATAAATGCAATTCTTTTATTTTTTCTTGTACTTTCAGCTGAAATCACTGGAACAAGAACTGTGTCCGATTTTCCAATCCTTTATCCACTGATTCGGTTGCGCTGTCACTCATATCCCCCCACCTCTATTTATCTCCCAGTTGAGATCAGGTAACTCAGCACTGATTGATTTCCAACATGAGACACCTCTCGGTGTATGTGGCTCAGCAATCTACTGAATTAACTAGCGCAGTCATTTCATCTATATTTTAAATTTTAAAAGTCACTTTACGAGAAACGTCTCTATTTACATTTTCATAATGTCAATGTACGTATGTGACACCTCATCAATGTTTAAGTATTTTCCTTTAGGATGTGAAAGTAACAATGTAATCATATCACTTTAAAAAATGAAAAATCCAGAAATCATATGATTTATTCAAACAAAACTATTGTATTGATTGCGCTACAATCAACAGCAAAAGTCGAATCGTTCAAAGGTAAAACAGTTTTAACTTTACAATCAATTATTTTTCACATATGAACATTTGTATACTTGGTATGAGAACAGCTGTGAGCTCAGGATAATATACTGTGGATTAAAACATTGGTTGTATTGTTCATTCCTGCATTATTACATCAGAAGCTCCTTACATTGCAATATGCAAAATAGAAATTAGCCTCACTTCACTATACTATATGGAACGTTATTAGGTTTACAACTTAACAGTCAGTAAAAGTGCAAAGTTCAGTTTTGAACAGGCATATTACACACATGTGCAAAATTCGCACATTATAACCAAATTTACAAATGCCCCTGTTCAAAAATCAAGGATTATAATGATGTTATTTGATTTTGCTGCAGGCCAGTTTTGTGATCTAATGGATTAAGCCCTCCAACATGTGTACCGCGGAGGAGCAAAGGGTTACTTACAATGCAAAAGACTTAACTTCCGCATTACGATATACGCCAGGACATGGTAGCTCGATAACAAAATGCGGCAGTCTGCCAATGTGTTTTGAAGTGCCCCAAGATATAATTGCAATCATCTTCACTCATAAATAAGCACTGATTGCATTGTCTCCTTATCTAATGTTCTCCTCGCCAAATTTAAAGCAAAATAGTGTGGATGTTGGATATCTGAAATAAATGCAGAAAACATTGGAAGCTCTCAGCATGTCTAAAGTCCCTTACTTGTACTCAGAGGGATGCTAACTTTCATCTGCCACATTACTGAGCCACAATAATCTCTCTTTTTCTGATTTCTCGTCCTTACCTTTTCCACTGCTGTTGAAGTGGAACCATTTATATCAGCTGAGTACCCATATTTTGTTATTATACTTACAATGTATTGTTATATATTGTTTTGTGTTGTCTGTTACTTGTCCATTAACTCTCACCCTTCACCTGAGCACAGATTAATTTGTATTTTGGTCACTTCTGCAACCTACCTCCCCCAACCTATTCTTTCCTGGTTCCTTTTCCCTTGACTTAAATATCACTAAAATAGCTGCCTGATTGAGTGTTGCCAGCTTTTACCATTTCTATTTCCTTTTCAGTGGGTGGGGGGAGTCAGAGATTGATAGATAGGGTTTGGGAATGGAGGATTCAGATATTGCTAGGGGAGGGGTGTTGGACATCAGCTGGAAGAGTGATAGGTGCAATCAGAGCAAGAGTAACAGGATGGGGGATTCACATTGCCTTGCATAATATTCTGGCATTTAATTTTAGAAAACATCCTGCATGATCCTGTTATGGCCTGCATCAGAGCACTTACTTTTATGTTTTCAAAACTATAATGAATTGAAAAATATACAGCAGTTTCACCCTGTAATTTTAATGGAACATGCAGTTACAAATTAGATATAGAATGCTTTACAATGTGCAACATTTTAGTATTTATTAAATAACAAATGCTCTGAGGTTCCATCAGTAACATCACTGAAGGTTCATTAATATCTTAATAAACTTTTAACCCACTCATATATGGGCCTAAAAAGACTACACTATTAAATATCCTCCCATAAAATATTATTGATCTCAGTCTTCGTATTACTTATGTTGTGATAATTATAATTAGAGATGATAAAGAATTAAGAGGGTTGTGAGTCTTTGGATTTTCCTTCCTCAAAAAGCAGTGGATGCAATATCTTTAAATATATATATAAGGCAGAGGTAAATCAATTCTTGATTACCAAAGGGATGAAAGAATATTATATGCAGGAATGTAGAATCAAGATTAAAATCAGCTCAGCCATGAATGGCAGAGCAGGTTCGAAGGTCCAAGAGGCCTATTCTTGTTCCATGTTTGTAATCTAAAATCAATGCCAACTCCAAAACTCTTGGCTAAAATTAGGAAATAAGGTGCATTTACATTGCAAATGCTGACAGGTGATAAGTCTCAAGGTAGCAGAAAATTAACTATGGAAATGATATGCTATTTGAGTCATTGCCAAAATTTGGTGGCTATGGAATTCTAGGGCCCTGGCATACAGTTTACAGAATGGTAAACCTGAGATACTGGGTAGGAAGAATTTTATATGGTCTTACAGGAGAGTTTCATTTGCAACCATAATGGCTAGACTTGATAGTTCTTTCTGTTGAGGCTTCATCAGATTTCCTCCTTCTTCATCCTGCACACAATCATATCCTGCAAGACATTAATGTACTGTGCAATAAAATGCTATCGGAGAGCCTTCACTTCCGATGGGAACCAATAAGTGAGTGGAGAAAGTAGAAATCAAAACCTTAATTTATGACCACATTGTAGGGAAGGTTTTTAAAGCTTCAGAGGCTTCAAAACGATGAACACCAAGCTTCAACACGGACTGATTTCCATAGGTGCTTGAGCTCATAAGAGAAGGATATTCCCAGAAAAGCCCAGGAAATTCCAATCACCGATACATGCCCGTTCCCCCACCGACCCACCATTGCATTACCGCCTCCAACCATGCCACCAGCACCCTTCACTTCATCCATCCAACAGCATGTAGCAGACCTGGGTTAATTGAGAATCAGTTAGCTCAGTTAGCTAGATGGCTGGCTTGTAATGCAGAGCAATACCAGTAGCATGGGTTCAATATTTGCACTGGCTGAGGTTCAATGAAGGACTTTCATTCTCAACCTTTCCCTTCAACTGATGCATGGTGACCCTTAGGTGAAACCACCACCTGTTGTCTCTTCCTAACAAGAACAGACTATGGTGATTTTACATTTTCCTGGGCTAATTAATTTCTAGTAGCCCCAGTCAGAGATTACAGGTCTAATAGAAACTGAAAGCGAGGCTAAATCCTAGTTTCTCTGAGGGAGAAATGGAGCTCATTCCTTCAACAAGGAAGTTTCTTGGCTTTGATATCAACAGTGCAACTGATAGTAGTGCAGAGACAAGAAAAATTTCCTATTTATTGGGGCGGGATCACCGCTAGGTTGTTTGCTGAGTGTAGTGACATTCACTATACATAGAAGTGCTTTCATTCATGGACTTCAGGGATTTTTACCATGGCATGGGACAGGAAAATCAGTCTTGGAAAGCTGCTGTTAGCTACTTTTGAAACACTGACCCTCTGTGCCTATTTGCTCATGCCGATAAAACTATTTTCAACTCCACTTTTATGTGCTGTAATGATCAGGACAAGTAAGCTGCAAAGGACTACTGGCAAAACCAATGTACCTGCCCCCCATGACAGAGATCTGATTGCCCAGAACTCTGCTTTCCAGCCTCAACATTTTAAAGTGGCAGCGTGGAAACCCAAGGAGTCAGGTGAAAATCAGGCTTTTAACCCATTAAACATTGCTTTCAATGTAGGATTAATCATGTCATCTCCTTGACAGCCAGGTTAGATTACAATTGCCACCCACTTATGGAGTCAGGTTGGGACCTGACTCTAAAGTTACACTCTGTCTTTTCTACTGATGCATATCCAAAATCATTTTGTATTGAGGCAAAATTGGCAGGAAGGTTAAACCATTTGAAGAGATGCAGCTTGCTGTGGAAATCAAACCAATACAAACAGTGTGGTTTCTGCAGCAAGCGATCTGAAGCTAACCTGGTCCTCCCAATCCTATATTATAAACACAGCAGTGGGTGTAGCTTCTTTTATGTGGCCAAAGACTTTGAAAGTTTTTTGTATAAAACTCAATTAAAGTTCCATTATCTTTCTTGTATCTTTGGAAACTGAGCTACAAAGACAGACCTTGGGTCATTGTATCGTCTTTGTCTGCAAGTGTGCCATAACCTCATTGTAAATGATCTGGTGGCAGTGGCTGTTAATGAATAGGGAGTAACCCCAATTACCTTTAAATGGGATATGTAATCTTCCTCCTCAGTTCATTAGTCTCCTAATAGTGAATCATGTGCAGATGACCTTTCAGTGTTTGCTATGCCTTCTGAGTAAATGCATTGGCTGGGGAAGTTATTTCAATTCACAGCAGCCAAAGGCAAAGAGGAACAATATATGAAAAGCCTGGAAACTTTTAAAGGGGAATTGTGCTACATAATGTGTGGACCACCGGCAGGGACCTCTTTGAAACGCAGAAACCAAAGCTGTTCTGTCATTGTGTCAAAAATCACAGCATTAGTCACTTCCCCAAAACTGACTCACTGCTGTTATTTCTTTCCTTTTGGTGAGTCTTGACACCATGCACTAGGGGGTTGGGACCAAATTGCTGATGATGAATGAACAGCTGCCAAAGACATTTTAAAAATTCCCAGCACACCGCTTCCTGGGAAATTCTTCATACTACAAAGCTTTAGCCAACATTCAGCTCATGCTTGTGCAATGCCTGCTGGATTGACAGTGGATCAGTTTGCTGTAGGATTGGTGCCATGTGGGAGGAAATGTGAAAAAAGGGAGTCCAGATTTGATATATGAGTTAAAGTTAAATTTATTTTGCGACTGATAAAAAAAGTTACTTTTCTGAGAGCTTTCATGTCTATAACACCTCTCACATAAACACTTAAGAGTTGAATCATGACAAGGAGGTCAAACAGTTCAAGAGCAAATCAGAGAGCAGGCAGGGCAAATTTCCGAAGAGCATAAACAAGTATCGGCCTTACAAGGAATGGCACGGTGGAAGCAGGGATATCTGGGTGGGAAAAAAAATCCTAAATGGTGGAATGGGGGCATAGGGGGATTGGGAATTGAATATCTTCAGGATCTGTAAGATATTTGCCAGGACACAAATAGCCAGTCGAGCTAGGTAAGGATGGGTTCATGGATTTGCAACACTTTGTATGGGATACACATTGGGCTGCAAACCTCTGATACTGAATAATTCAGTTTTATATGGAGCTGCAGATGTAGTTTTGAACATTGACAGGACCCTTTAGCATAATCTTCATAATGAAGCCAGAACCAACAGCAATTAGGTTCCTGAAAATTTGGTGTGAAGGAAATTTAAACTCAAACCACTCATTTGGAAACTTGTGGAATGGGTGCCAAAGTGGTTTTGCATCCTTTCCTAACATCCCTTTCCAGTGAAGTGTAAGTGACTGAAATTAGTTTGTATTTACTCAAAACAGGCTTGTGGCATGTCAGTAGTCAATTTTTCATGGTGTCAGTTTCTCTGTTCCAATACGTTGAAAAATATTGCAAAAGGTTTTCAGTTCCAAACCACATACAAGTGGCTGTGGGGCTGAATGAGACTCCAAAATGAGTTTGGACTATCTCTCAGTGAACCCCATACAAGATCAGGAGCAATGAAAATGTAATGTATGTTATGAGTCTGTTTTAAGGTGCGGCAAAGATCACTTTCTTTCCCAAGGAATGGAAATGTAGCCAAAATCATTCTGTTGATGATGTCGCAGACATTGAATATGGCCACTCTATTCTGCAACTTCATGCATGCAAGACATTCATTAACCATTTCACAGTTCATAGCGCAGCCAGAACTCCCTGTAAACACCTAATGAACCTGAATTCCACTCCTCAAAAAAACCCCACTGATGTTAGTATTGTACTCACCAGACAAGCAGAGGTCGGCGCCACACATTTTACAATATAGAAAAATGATGTTTTGAAGGTTTGCTCAGTCCAGTATCACACCTGCTCGAGAAATTAGAAAGACAGAGAGCAGAAAGCTAGAGGGTAGTTAGTCAAACGTCAGCTTTGGGAAGCTCCAACTAAGGAAATAGTAACAAAACATTTTGAAAATCATTATCAAGTTAGCTGTTCCTGATAGTGTATTGTGAAAACAAAATAGTGTGTGACAAACTTATCAGAGTTCCTTGAGGTTGCAACAGACAGGGTGGAAAGTGGTGTACCAGTAATGAATTTTGAGAAGATTTGTAGCTCAGGTTGAGCTACCAGTAATTTAGTGTATTTGGATTATGAAAAGGCATTTGATCAAGTGCCACATAAAAAATTATTTGTGCAAACGTAATGCTATTGCAGTTAATATTTTAACATGGAAGAAAGGTAGGCTCATGAACAGGAAATGGAGAATTCTGTTAATCAGATCATCTTCAGCTTGGTGACACGTAATGAGCAGAGTGGCACAGAAGTCAGAGTTGGAACTTTGACTGCTTCTGATCTATATTACAGAAGACACCAAGAGCATTGTAGGCAACAATAGAAATTGCTGGAGAAACTCAGCAGTTCTGAGAGCAGCGGGAGAAGAAAACAGAGTTAACATTGCAAGCCCAGTGACTCTTCACAAGATCTCCAGAACACATGGACTCAAAACTCTGCTTTCTTCCCACAGATCCTGAGTTTCTCCAGCAATTTCTGTTTTTGTTTCAGATCTCCAGTATCTGTAGTTCCTTATTTTGTTACAGCATTGTAGGCAGCTTTGTTGATGATACAATGATATGTAGAAAAGCAATTTGGAAGGATGAAAAGAATTAGAAAAGGAATGTAGGTTGATGAAGTGAAAAAGCAAAAATCTGACAGATGGAATATAATGTGAGAAAATGTAAAGTTAGTTACTTTTGCAGGAAAGAAGAGCAGAACGTTATGTAAATGGTGAGAGACTATAAAATGGCAACATACAATAGAGTGATGAATTGGAATATTCATTCCAATTAGGATAGATTTAAAAGAAGGGAAATCTTAGTATAGACTTATAAGGAATCAGTGAGGCCATATTTGGACAACTACATAAAGTCTGATCTCCTTACTTGGGGAGAGATATTTTTGCATTGGAAGCAGGAAGATAATGGCCTAGTGGTATTATTACTGGAATGTTCTGAGGGTCAGGGTTAGAATCCATACAGCGGAAATTGAATTCAAAAAAATATTTGGAATTAAGAGTCTAATGATGACCATGAATCCGTTGCCAATTCTCTGGAGTTTGATTTGTTAATATTCTTTAGCGAAGGAAAATGCCATCCGTACCTGGTCTGGCATATATGTGACTCCAGGCTCACAACAATGTGGTTGACTCTTAACTGCTGGATGGGCAGTAAATGCTGACCTAGCTAGCAGTACGATCATTCTGTGAATGAATAAAGAAAAGCTTCACTAGGCTGTTTCCTGGGATGAAGATTAAGTAGGAAGGGCCTAGAGTTATTTTTGAGTTTTGAAGAATGAGGCATTTGTTTACTGAAACATAAATGATTCTGAGGGGCTTGATATGGTAGATGTTAAAATGATATTTGCCTTAATAGAAGAAGAGAGTTGTGAGAGCATGGAATGCGTTGCCAGCAGCAGTTGTGGAAGCAAGGTCATTGGGGTCATTTAAGAGACCGCTGGACGTACATATGGTCACAAAAATTTGAGGGTGCATACATGAGGATCAATGGTCGGCACAACATCGTGGGCTGAAGGGCCTGTTCTGTGCTGTACTGTTCTATGTTCTATGCTCTATAGAGGGGACCATTTAAAAATAGGCACAAACAAAGAAATGAAGAGGATTTTCTTCTGTCAAAAAGTCATGAGACAGTGCCGTTCTTTTCTCCAACAATTGGAGGCTGGGATATATTCAAAACTGAGTTAGACTAATTTTTGATCTATATCATAGTTGAAGCCTGTAGGATCAGATACAAAATGGAGCCAGCCAGGAGGGTTGAATACATTACTTTTACTCCTCTTTCTTGTGATCTAATACATTAACTTGGAGCAGTTAAAATATTGAAAATTCTTGAGACTGGGGATGCTACAACAAACATTATCCTTACTACATATTAAAAGTTGAGACTGTTTTCAGAGTAAAAATACCATTGTCTACATCAACTGTCCTGGAAGAATGACAAAAGAGGAGTTAAGTTGACTGCCAAATGATGGACATTACATTAGCCTCCAGTACTGGCCAATGTAGATTCCTCAAGGTCAAAAACCTTTATCTTACTGCTGTTTTTACTTATTCTCCACAAATTGGCTACTGCAACTCTTATATTATTACTGTAACCACACATCAAAAGTACTTCTGTAATTCTAAACTGATGTTGACATTTACCAGATGCATGCCTTTGTTGGTAATATAGAGGTAATGATGATTCTTTCCTTTTTAATTCTAAATAACTTCCATTATTGATAAAGCAAAGTTCAGTACTGAAGCCATAAATTCATAATTCATAAATCTCTGCCCTACTGATATATGCCTCCTGTTGAGTTTGGTTCTCGGCGTGAGCTGGCAACCCTATTTATAAAATCTCTCTAACTGGCATAATGTGTTATTACATTTAAATGCTGTGCATGGTATCTTTACACATTCTGAATCATAGTTGTAAGATCAGAAACCACAAACCAGGGTGTAGAAGAGGCTGTTAATTAGAGACTGTTTAACTGTGGCTGTGTTTAATCATGCATTGCTTTACTGGAAGTAGTCAGAATAGGCAGGTATAATATATTGTCTCCAAGGTACCAAAGCACAGTTTCCTGTGCTGACATGCAATCGTACTCTTTGGTCATCAGTTCCTGCTGTTACTCTTGGCTTGAAGAATGTAATGCAAAACGGGGCTCACTACTAACTCTTTTGAACACATATTCTTGCAGTAAATATCTAGCAGTTCCCATAAGCCCTAATGCGGGGTCAGAAAACCCTTGTCTAATAGAGAAAGCAGAATCTAAAGCATTATGTGCCAAACTTCAGGTTGAATATGACAACATTAGGTGCAGCGGTTCTATTCAATGTGCAATCATCACAGATAAAGACTGGGCAATGTTGCGATGCAATGAGCCCAGCCTACTTCACTGGCCAATGGAAGATAAAAGATAAATATTAAGGGGGGCAGTTATGGTTTGTTTTGGATTGTACGTTCCTCTGGCGGCATGTTTGCTTCATAGATTTAAATAATACGTTTAGACAGGCCTACAGTTTTGCAATTTTTGATCCTCCAAACTCCAAACTTCTAGATCTGTTTGTTTATAAGTCATAAAAGAAAATCAGACAAAGCAAAAGTAGAGAAGTTGGCCTTCAAATTGACTACCCTAAATCGGACAAGAATAGTAGAAAGGGGAATACATCACAACTCTATACCTGAGTGGCCTGTTTTGCAAAGGTGAATTACATACCATACAAAGAAATTCCTATCAAAAGATAAGCATTCTATTACCATATTTAATCCAGTCTTCCATAGTACAATTGTGAACAGAAACTATAACAATCATCATGTACGTTTTCCAGGGCTCATAAAACCCAGTGGTTTGAGGGGAATGCTACCTGCTTGGCAACACCTGCCCCGACAACCCCGGACATACCTGTTCCCCCTGTCACTGCTTCAGAAGTCTGATTAGTCTTCCTGAGTATCAACCCATAGGAAAGTGATGGTCCCAGGCAGTATCCTTGGCTACGCACTGAGATCCTGTGTGGACCACCTGGCGGGTTTATTCAACAACATCTTCCATAATTCCCTCCTACAAGTCAAAGTCCCCACCTGCTTCAAAATGATCACCATCACCCCATACCCAAGAAAATACATGCAGTGTGCCTTAATGACTACCGCCCAATAGCTGTGATTTCAAATAATCATGAAGTGCTTCGAGAGGCTGGTCATGGTCCACATCAACTACAGTGTACCAACTTGCGTCTATCTGCTACTTTTTGCCTACCAACATAACAGATCAACAGAGGATGCCATACCCCTAGCCCTGCATTCATTGCTGGTACGTCTGGAAAACATAGATGTCTATGTCAGACTCCTGCTCATTACTACTGCTCTTCCTTCAACCCCTTTATCCCCTCCAGACTGATCTCAAAACTGCATGACCTTGGTCTCGGCTCTGCCCTCTGCAACTGGATCCTCAGCTTCCTGAGCCATATGCTGCAATCAGTGAGGATAGGTGACTGCACCTCCTCTACAAGAACAGTCAACACTGGAGACCCCCCAAGGACGGATCCTCAGCCGCCTACTGTACTCCCTGTACACCCATAACTGTATTGCCAAATTCTGAATGAACACCGTCTACAAGTTTGCTGATGGCACTATCATAGTGGGATGCATATCCAACAACGATGAGTCAAAATACAGAAGGCAGATAGAGGGCTTGTTGGCGTGATGTAATGAAAACAATCTGTGTCTCAAAGTTGCAAAACTAAAGAACTGATCATCGACTTCAGAAAGAAGGGTAGAGAACCTGCCCCCATTTACATTAATGGAACTGTGGTTGAGAGCGTAAAGACCATCAAGTTCCTCGAAGTGACGATAACTGGCAACCTGTCCTGGACTTCCCGTGTAGCTGTGACAGTCAAGAAGGCACAACAACACCACTTCTTCCTCAGGCAGGTCAGGAAATTTGGCATGCCCATAAGGTCCCTCACCAACTTCGACAGATGCACCATTGAAAGCATACTGTCCATGTGTATAATGGCTATAATGTGTATAATGTATGGCAACTGCTTTGCTTGGGACCATAAGAAACTGCAGAAGGTGGTGTACACAGTCCAGACCATCATGGAAGTCAACCTTCCATCCATGGACTCTATTTACATGGCGCGCTACCTCAGAATGGCAGCTAACATCATCAAAGACCCATTGCACTGCCATAATGATCTCCTCCAGCCTCTTCCATCTGGCAGAAGATACAGAAGCCTGAACACTCACACTAGCAGGTTCAGGAACAGCTTCATTTCAGCTGTTATCAGGCTATTGAATAGACTGTAGTCTCAAATAATGAAACCTACAATGTAACCTGCATGCCTCTAAATCTTTTCGATCTGTACATCTTTTGCTTGTTGCGTTCTGCCCTTACTGCTAGTAAATAAAGATTTTCACTGTATTTCGGTACACGTAACAATAAAATCAACCAGTTGCAAAAGGGAAGTACAAGTCTCCCACGTATCATGTACTGCTGATGGACTAGATCCAAGGAGTATATACCACCAATGCTCCTGTTCGATCCATGTCAACGCTATACTCAAGATGGCACACTGATGCCTCTACTTCCTGAAAAGGCTAAGGAAATTCAGCATGTCCTATGATGACTCTTGCCAATTTTTCATAGATGCTCCCTAGAAAGTATCTTATCTGGATGCATTACAGCTTGGTCTGGCAACTGTTCTCTCAAAGACTGTAAGAAATTGCAGAGTTGTGAACACAACCCAGTCCATCACGAGAACTAGCCTTCCTTCCATTGACTCCATCTACACTTCCCACTATCTCAGGAAAGCAGCCACCATAATCAGAGTCTCATCTCACTCCAGTTATACTCTCTTCCACCATCTTCCATTGGGCAGAAGATACAAAAGTTTGAAAACTTGTGCCAACATATTTAAGAACAACTTCTTCCCCGCTATTATCAGACTTAAGGATGAACATCTCATATATTAAAGCTGATCTTTCGCTACACCTTCTTTAAAGCAATAACACTATATTCTGCATTCTGTGCTAATACCCTAAGATAATTATTTAAGGCATGCTTTGTCTGGCTAGCATGCAAAACTGTACTTTTCACTGTATCTCAGTACATGTGGCAATAATAATTCAAACCAAATTAAGTCCATTTCAACAAAGAAGGGCCAAGGGGTTGTTATTAATGTGGTTGTTATTACATTTGGCATTCCCCTTCCTACTGACTCTGTACGCCATCAACATTAAAAGGGAAGATGATGGCCTGGTGGTATTAGTACTAGACTATTAATCGAGACATTGAGGTAATGTTCTGGGGATCTTTGTTCAAAGTTCTTCATACCAGGTGGTGGAATTTGAATTCAATAAAAATATACTAAAGTCAGAATCTCATGACGACCATGAATCTATTGTGAATTGTAGAAAACAACTCATCAAATTCACTATGGTCCTTTGCTATAAGCCAGCTGAGGAACAGGAATCATCTGGTCTTTGGAATCCCCTCACAGTCAGTCGCAACAAACTTTTAAAAAATTTTTACTATGCAACCGTCATACTTCAATTATAACATGATTAATGGGATCAAGGAGCTAATTCCAAGGTTTGAGAGTGAACAAAGAAGAATTCTATTATCTGCCACCTGTAAAAACGACAATACAAAACTTGCCTCAATCTCTGGTCTGTAAACACAGTAACAATTTTCGGTCAGCATTTGTCCTTTTCAAAGATTGCTTTAGTCCACGAAGGCCTCAGGAATTAAATTCAGCTGATGGAAATTGAATGTCCATGTTTACCATTATTGTGAGATATCAGGGCTGCTCTGTTGCACTTGTATAAAACCCTGCTATTACCACACTTCAAATATTGTGGTCAGTTCTGGCATTCAAGTTATGAAAACAATATAGAAGCATGGAAAAAAATGCAAAACAAAATGATGATGATACTACAACTGAGAGGACACAACTGGTACATTAAGCAAACTGAAACTTAGTTTTCCAGGAATGGGATGTCTTAGAGGTGATCTAACAAAAGCTTATTAAAATTCTGAATTGGTTTGTTAAAGCAGACATAGAGAGAATGCTTTCAAGAATAACCCATTGGCCAAATTCTTTTTCCAGAAAGCTAATCTCTGCGGAGAAATCTGTTTTTTTTTTGCTTTTCTTGAAGAGTGTATAGGTTGGGGGAAATGCAGATAGTGAAGAGGATAGAGCAGGATATAGACAGGCTGGAAACTTGGGTGGGTAAATGGCAAATGGTTTTAATCCAGGCAAATTTTGAAAGATCTAATGCAGGAGGGAAGTATACAGTAAATGGGGACTCTTAAAAGCATTAAGATAGAGTGATTCTGGCATTCCCTGAAAGTGGCAATGTAAATTGATAAGATGGTTAAGAAGTCATATAGTACACTTGTCTTCATTGGTCAGTGCATAGTGTATAAAAATTGGCAAGTCATGTTGCAGATATATAAAATTTTAGTTAGGCCACATTTGGAATATTGTACATCTTTCTGGTTGCGACATTTCTAGAAGGATGTGGAGGCTTTGGAGACGGTACAGAAAGGTTTACTAGGAAGCTGCTTGGTATGGAAGGTATTACATATGAGGGGAGATTGGAAAAGTTCAGTTTGTTTTCAATTCAACGTCAAAGGTTGATAGGAGTTTACAAAATTATGAGAGATATGGATAGACTGGATAGGTGAGGTCTTTTCCCCAAAGTACAAATACCAATTACTAGCAGAGATAGGTTTAAGGTAAAAGGGGAAACGTTTAAAGGAGATGTGAGAGACAGTTTTTGCACACACAGGGTAGTAAGTGCCTGGAATGTGTTGCCAGAGGTGGCAATAGAAGCAGATACAATAGCAATATTTAAGAAGTGTCTTGACATGGACATGAATAGGCAGCAAATAGAAGGATACAGACCAGGTTGGGGCAAAAGGTGTTTAGTTTAGAAAGGTATCATGTGCCAGCCTAGGCTTGGTGGACTGAAGGGCCTGTTTCTGTGCTATACTGATCTCAGTTCTTTTTATATGTTTTTGAGGGAATTTAGGGGGATAAATTTTTATATTTCTATATTTGTGACTGTACACATTAGCCAAATATTGCAACTTTATTAAATGTGTTTGTTTTCATAATGATGCTATTGAGAAGCCTGCTTGCAAGATTTATGTTTAAACCTGATCTAGATCAGGTGTGAGATTTTCCCAAATCACTGAAAAATGTGGGCATTGGTGAGAAAGCTGGCAGAATCACTTCAGATTGGCAGAAAGGAGATTTCCAACATGGAGGGCAGAAAATCTCATTTTCCAACCATGTGTTGAACAGAAATGGGATTCTTGCAAGGGAGAAGCTAGAGATCTATCTGCATTCTTTAGTATACATTAACACCCTCACAGTTATATCATCTCTCCTCACTGATAGGCAATTTCCCATTCTCGTACCCGCTAGATAGAAACCAGGTGGCAACTATTCCCACTGTGAAAATCAGAGCAATTATCTGGTCACCCAGGCTTGCCCCTTGCTCTTCTGGACCTCAATCCTGGACACCAACATCTTAGGGCACACTGCATGAACAGTAACTGCATGCAACCTGGTCCACCACTCCCTCCAGATGCCAGCTGGCGAATCAGGGTGCCAATTTCCTTCTGTTTGTTATGTCTGAGTAATTGAAGAGCCCTGGGCAGGGCAGCTGCAGCTTGTCAGTGCTTGACCAGGTGCACAATGGCAGTGGCTGGTATATCTGCCTGTAGCGAGTGGGAGAATACAAGCAGTGGGCTTTCTAAAGGAGGTGTTGGGTGCTCCATGTATCGTGTGGCGGGGTTGGGAAGATGGTGTGACAAAATCCACTAAGCCTCATGGAGAGAAACACTCCATGTAACTTTCCAAAACTGACACTTAGCCAACTTCTGGCAAACATCAGATTGACCATCTTAGCAACCAGAAAATATATTTTTATTTTATGTTGCAACCATGGAGGAATGGGGCAATAGTGTACTCCCCAGTCTTAGCTGTAACACTGCTAACTTTGATATTTGCTTTTGAATGTGAAAGATATATCTAATTTTGGCACTCTAATTGTGGAGGTGAACCGCAACAAGGAAGGGGCATTTGTCAGTGTTCAGAAATGCAAGTGCAATGGCATCAGGAATTGTGGTGGGTTGACCAATGCATCTGGAAACATTTGCCTTCACTGCTTTGTTTCATGAATTATACTGCCACTGAGCCATGTTGTCCAGTCATCTGCTGAATAAGTGCTGCATCATCAATTATGGCATCTTTCAGACGAAGGTGTTAAACTGAGACTCTGTCTACCTGATTGGGTGGATCTACTTTGAAAAAAGAGAAAGATGTGCTATCTGATATTTGTCCCTCAATCAACATTGCAAAAAATAGACAATCTGGTTATGAGATCATACTGTGTGCAAATTCACTGCTGCATCTCCTACACCACAACAGCGAGTGTACTTTAAATGTAATTAGTTGGCTCTAAAGCACTTTGGGACATTTGAGGCCATGTTGGGCATTATGTGTACAGACAAATAGCTTTTACCCTTTGCACAGGATACATGTCTTTAGTTTGACAGAAGTATAAAAATTCTATGTAAGTCCCTGGTAAATCCCTCATATCAAAAAGAGATGTTTGCCCTCACTTAACATTCAAGAAGTATTGAAACACGTAACTGCACCTTTGGCAGATGTTCCCTATGTTAATTTGGAAGTAGAAGTGACATGAGGGCTTCATGCTGTGTCACCATCAAATCCTGCAATACGTAGCAAGATAACAAAATGTGAAGCTGGATGAACACAGCAGGCCAAGTAGCATCTTAGGAGCATAAAAGCTGATGCTTCAGGCCAAGACCGTTCATCAGAAAAGGTGGATGGGGAGAAGATTCTGAAATAAATAGGGAGAGAGGGGTAGGCGGACTGAAGATGGATAGAGGAGAAGATAGGTGGAGAGGAGAGTATGGGTGGGGAGGTAGAGAGAAGATAGGAGGACGACAAGTCAAGGAGGCGGGATGAGGTTAGAAGATAGGAAATGGAGGTGCGGCTTGAGGTGGGAGGAGGGGATAGGTGAGAGGAAGAACAGGTTAGGCAGGCGGGGACGAACTGGGCTGGTTTTGGGATGCAGTGGGGGGAGGGGACATTTTGAAGCTGGTGAAATCCACATTGATACCACTGGGCTACAGGGTTACCAAGCGGAATATGAGTTGCTGTTCCTGCAACCTTCAGATGGCATCATTATGGCACTGCCGGAGGCCCAGGATGAACATGTCATCTAAAGAATGGGAGGGGGAGTTGAAATGGTTCGGGACTGGGAGGTGCAGTTGTTTATTGAGAACCGAGCATAGGTGTTCTGCAAAGCTGTCCCCAAGCCTCTGCTTGGTTTCCCCAATATAGAGGAAGCCACACCGGGTAAAGCGGAGGCAGTATACCATGTTGGCAGATGTGCAGGAGAACATCTGCTTGATGTGGAAGGTCATCTTGGGGCCTGGGATGGGGGTGAGGGATGAGGTGTGGGGGCAGGTGTAGCACTTCCTGCGGTTGGAGGGGAAAGTGCTGGTGTGGTGGGGTTGGAGAGGAGTGTGGAGCAGACAAGAGAATTGCGGAGAGAGTGGTCTCTCCGGAAGGCAGTCAAGGGTGGGGTTGGAAAAATGTCTTTAGTGCTGGGGTCGGATTGTAGATGGCAGAAGTGTCGAAGGATGATGCATTGTATCCGGAGGTTGGTGAGGCGGTATGTGAGGACTAGGGGGATTCTCTTTTGGCGGTTATTGTGGGGGCGGGGTGTGAGGGATGAGGTGCAGGAAATGCGGGAGACTCAGTTGAGGGCATTCTCGACCACTGTGGGTGGATGTTGCGGTCCTTGAGGAATAAGGACATCTGGGATGTGCGGGAGTGGAATGCCTCATCCTGGGAGCAGATGCGGCGGAGGCGAAGGAATTGGGAATATAGGATGGAAATTTTGCAGGAAGGTGGGTGGGAGGAGGTGTATTCCAGGTAACAGTGGGAGTTGGTTAGCTTGAAATGGACGTCGGTATATAGTTGGTTGTCTGAGATGGAGACAGAAAGGTCCTGGAAGGTGACGGATGTGTTGGAGATGGTCCAGGTGAACTGAAGGTTGGGGTGGAAGGTGTTGGTGATATGGATGAGCTGCTCAAGCTCCTCTTGGGAGCATGCGGCAGCACCGACACAGTCATCAATGTAACAGAGGAAGAGGTGGGGTTTCGGGCCAGTGTAGTTGCGAAAGAGGGACTGGTCTGGGGTCCTTTGCTTGTGAAGAAAAGGTGGTGAAAATACAATTCATCTGGCATATCTAGGTATGTGGAGTATGTGGATTAGTGAGGATTATCTATAGTGACAAATATCCGTAAAAAATGCCTCAGCTTAGATGCAATTGTTTATGTTACTTTTTTCCCAATATGACATGCCATTGGGATAGGCTTGGTCAAAGCAATTCCCAACCTCTGGGGGGAGTAAGTGCATAACTGAAAGGAGTTCTTAAAGGAACATTCTTCCGCTAAGTGATAATGGGAACTGCAGATGCTGGAAAATCCAAGATCACAAAGAGTGGGGCTGGATGAACACAGCAGGCCAAACAGCAGCTCAGGAGCACAAAAGCTGACGTTTCGCGCCTAGACCCTTCATCAGAGAAATGATGAAGGGTCTAGGCCCGAAACGGCAGCTTTTGTGCTCCTGAGATGCTGCTTGGCCTGCTGTGTTCATCCAGCCCCACACTTTGCTATCTTCTATTCTTCCGCTAAGCTTTCCTGAAAGTGAATTTATTGTTTTGTCCACATAATGACAGAGATTGCAGTTCAGAAGTAATCACCGAGCAAGCAATTGATTGAATACCACTTTGAGAACATTAACATTGATAAAACGTAACACAAAAGCAAGTTCTTCTTATTCCCTTCGTGCAGACCCGGACTTCATCTTTCCTTCCACAGAAAGGCAAGATTTGGCTAACTTGGAATATATCCATGTGCTATTGAGGAATCTTTTCTATTTGGACCATGCAATTGATCAACAATGCAAGTATGTGAGACTCCTCTATTCAGCTGGGATGTTTGAAACATCCCAGATTCAGCAATATCAGAGAGACACCATCACTTTACTCTGACCTACATAGGTCCCAGAGGCACGACAATGGTGAGGAGCTCAGATATACTAGGAATTTGATTTAGATCTCTGTAAGGACTTGTGTAGGATGAGGTGACCCTTTTAAGGCAGCAAGTCAAGTTTCTCATCTGTATGGGTTGGCAGGGAATTGTGATGTGCATGTAATGGTCTTGGCATCTTTTATGCTGAGGAAAATGTTATTTATATCACTGCTAGAAGCTGTATAGAATGTGGGACTTCCTACAACATGGCATTAATGGGGCAAAAGGCAGATTTAGATAACATTATGAGGGAGAACAAAATTGCTATGTATACAGACAAAGTAAAATGAAGAACGGTAAGAGGAGGTTTGTCTAGAACATAATTCAGTCGAGTCAAATGGACTTCCTCAGAACTTGTTACTGTGTTATTGGCCCTGTGCAGTTCTACTAATTCCCCCTGTTCCACTCCATTATCCTGGTGGAAGTCCCAGTGACCAGGACCATGGGATAAATGCTGAGGCCATCATTCTCAATACATGTTTAACAGTACAAATTACTCCTCCTAGTACTTGTAACAAAACTCTTCACTGGCTCAAATGCAATTTATTTTAACACTTGAACATCAGTGTGGTGCTACTCGTGACATTGTACATTTAAAAATTTTGCCAAACATATGTCTATTTTTGTCCAACTGTGAGCATTTCCCACTCTTGCATTGTCACCACATTGGTATTACTGAGCTGGCTGGAATGCTTGTCTGGAAGCCACAGACCAGGCTTCAGTTTTGCCACAACATTGGTTGCTATGGGAATCCATGACTCCTGCTTTGGAGCTAAGGAGACAAGTTCTGTTGCCATTGGGACTCTGCCATACTGAGAGCATGACTACAGCTATAAGAAAGAAAGGAAATGTTATTAATAAATGGGCAAAGTGGTGCAATGTCCTTTCTGTTCCTTCCTCTTCCTCAAGGTTAGACTCATACTCATGAAAGGCTCCACAGGGCACCAGCAACTTCCCGTTCCTCAGCCAAGTGTTAACCTAGACAGTACTTTCAGTAAATTACTATACTGGGAGGTAGATCTCATTGAAAACTAATCATAACCTATTTACTCTCAAGGAGAAACAGCTTCAAGCCAAGTTAAGGCTAGACACATGGGAGGCAATAACAAGTGCCGTGTTGCCATTTTAGTAAAATGTCAAAATAGCATCGATGCAAGAATCTGGAGGAGAAAGTACAAATGCATACCAAATATTGTGATTTTTCCCTCGAGCTGCCTGCACAAATAATACCTATCAACAGTGAAGGAATGATGATATAATTCAAGTCAAGAACGTGGCTTGCACAGGAGTTCATATGTTGTCCTTGTCCTTTTCAGTGGTAGAAGTTTGAAAGGTGCTGCTGAAGAAGGCTTCTTAAGTTGCTGCAGTGCACCTTGTAGTTGGTACTCACTCCTACCACTGTGCTTCGGTATTGAAGGAAGCAAATGTTGAAGGTAGTGGGTGGGATGCCAATCCAGTGGGGCTCCTTTTTCTGAGTGATATCAAGCTTCGTGTTGAAACCACACTGAACCAGAAAAGCAGAGAGCATTTCATCACATGTCTCAGTCAAAACAGGCAACGAGGAGACAGAAGGTGAGTTACTCACTGCAAAACTCCCAGTTTCTGACCAGCTGTTGTACTCACAGTATTTATATGATTGGTTTCTAACCAATGGTAAACCTCAGGAGGTTGATAATAGGAAACTCAGTAATGTCAATGAAAATCAAATAGCTATGGTTAGATTCTCTCTTGCTGGAGGTGGCTATTACTTGGCACTTGTGTGGCTCAAATGTTAATTGTCAGTTATCAGCCCAAGCCCAAGCCTAGATACGATTCAGATTCTGCTGCATTTAGACACAGGCTGTTTCAGTATCTGAGGAACCACAAATGTTGCAGAACATTATGCAATCATGAGCAAATATCCCCACTTCTAAATTTATGATGGAGGGAAGGTCATTGATGAAAAAGCTGAAGATAGCTGAGCAAGAATATTACCCTAATCAACTCCTGAAGCTTCATTCAGCAGATTATTTCCAGTTTCAATTGATGGAATCACTGACATTCCCTTCCATCACTTTTCTAATGGCTAAGAGTAGACTGATATGATAGCGATTGGCTGATTTTGATTTGTCCTGTTTTTTGGGTGTTATGACCAGACCCAAAACAAGTTCCCCAGGTTATTATGATTCCAGAAAGAGAATGCTCCAAATTGTCAAGTTTACAAGCGAGAAGAATGAACTATCTCCCTTGTTTTTATCCACTCATTCAAAACGCATCATGGCAGGTGCTAAGTTAAAACTCTGACAAGATCTAGAATTGTACGTTAATGACAGTAACCATGGCCTTGAAACTGTTATTTATTCACACAAAAAGTATCATCTGATTCGCTAATGTTCATTTACAGAAGGGAATCTCCAATCCTTACCTTGTCTGGCTTACATATGATTCTAGGTTTACAATAATCTGTTTGACTCATAATTGCCCTCTGAAATGACAAAGGAAATGACTTATTTCAAAGGCAGTTAGGGATGGGAAAAATGTTCATGCCAATAAGCATCCATATCCCATGAAAGAATGATTTAGAGTCTGAAACTTGGTCAAACCAGTGCACTCCTTCATATTCCCTAAGGGTTGATAGAAGACTGACAGTACAGTAGGTATTTGCCTACTTATTGCTCTAGGAAATGGTTTAAAGCAGAGGAAATTAACTCAATACTCTCTCTATTTTTACTCAGTGCAGCAATTAGCTGGAGAGTTGCATTGCAGAGTTACACCAACAGCATAGAGTCATAGAGTCATATGAATGGAAACAGACCTTTTGATCTAACTAGTCCAAACCAAACATGTTCCCATCTGTCTGCATTTGGCCCATATCCCTCCAAAACTTTCCTATTCATGTACTTATGCAAATATCTATAAAATGTTGTAAATATAGCTGCATGACCACTTCTTCAGGCTGTTCATTCCACATGCTAACTATTTTCTATATAAAAAAGGTGTCCTCCATGTCCTTTCAAACCTTTCTCTTCTCAATTTAAAACTATGCCTCCTAGTTTTGAACTCACACATCTTAGGGAAAAGATCTTTGCTATTCACATTATCAATGCCCTTTATGATTTTATAAACTTCTATAAGGTCACCTCTCTACTGCCTCTGTTCCAGTGAAAAACGTCCTAGCCTATCCAGCATCTCTTTATAACTCATACTGTCCAATGCCAGCAACATCCTGGTAAATCTTTTCTGAATCCTCTCTAGCTTAATAATATCCTTCATAAAGCAGGGCGTTCAGAAATACACACAGTACTTCAGAAGATGCCTCATCAACATCCTGTACAACTTCAACATGATGTCCCAATTCCTACACTCAAATGTCAAATGAAGGCAAGAGTGGTAAACACCTTCTTAACCACCCTGTATCTGTGAAGCAAATTTCTGAGAATTATGTACCTGAATCCCTAGGTCTGTCTGTTTTGCAACATTACCCAGGACCCTACAATTAATTGGGTGTGAGTCCTTGTTTGTTTTACCAAAATGCAATACCTCGCATTTATCCAAATTAAACTCCATCTGCCACTCCTCAGCCCATTGACCCAATTGATCAAGATCTCGTAATCTTAGATAACTTTCTTTACTGTCCACTACACCACAAATTTTGGTAATATCGGAAAACCATGCCTCCTATATTCTCATTCAAATCATTTATATAAATGACTGGACCCAGTGCCAGTCCCTGTGGAATAGCACTGGTCACCAGACTCCAGTCTGAAAAACAATCCTCCATCACACCCCGTGTTTCCTACCATAAAGCCAATTTTTTATTCAATTGGCAAGCTCACGTTGAATCCAAAGCGATCTAACTTTGCTAAATAGTCTACCACATGAAACCTTATCAAAGACTTTACTAAAGGAGCGGCATGGTGGCTCAGTGGTTAGCACTGCAGCCTCACAGCGCCAGGGGCCCGGATTCAATTCCACCCTTGGGTGACAGTCTGTGCAGAGTTTGCACATTCTCCCTGTGTCTGCGTGGGTTTCCTCCAGGAGCTCCGGTTTCCTCCCACAGTCCAAAGATGTGCAGACTAGGTGGATTGGCCGTGCTAAATTGCCTGTAGTGTTCAGGGGTGTGTGGGTTATAGGGGGATGGGTCTGGGTGGGATGATTCAAGGGGCAGTGTGGGCTTGTTGGGCCGAAGGCCCTGTTTCCACACGGTAGGGAATCTAACCTAATCTAAAGTCAAAGTAAACAGTCTCTACTGCTCTGCCTTCATCAATCTTTTTGGTTACTTCCTCAAAAAGCTCCAAGCTTGTGAGATGCAATTTCCCACATACAAAACTAAGCAGAATATTCCCAATCACTCCTTGCCTCTCCAAATGCATGTAAATCCTATCTTTCAGAATCACCTCCAACAACCTACCCACCACCGATGTCAGACACACAGGCCTATAGTTCCCAGGCCTCTCTTTCTAGCCTTTCTTAAATAAAGGCACAGCATTAGACACCTCCAGTCCCCTGGCACTTCACCAATGGTTATAGATGATACAATTATTTCTAGTAGGGGCCCCACAATTTCCTCCTTAATTTTCCACAACATGCTGGGTATACTTGGTCAGGTCCTGAAGATTTATCTATCTTTAAGTTTTTTTTAAGATTCCACTAATTCCTCTTCTGTAAAGTGAACTGTTTACAATAAAACAATATTTATTTCCTTAAGTTCTCTAGCCTCTATTTCTTTCTCCAAAATAAAAACTGATGCAAAATATTCATTTAATATCTCTCCCATCTTCCCATCTGATGAGGCTCAACGCAAAGATGAGTTCATTGATCTTTACAGGGCCCTATTCTCTCTCTAGTTATTCTTTTTCTCTAAATATACTTGTAGAATCTCTTTGTATTATCCTTACTCTTATCTGCCAAGGCTATCTCATATCCTCACTTTGACTTTCTGATTTTTCTTTTAAGAATGCACCTAGATTCTTCATAGTCTTCAAGAGACTCATTTGATCCCAGTTGTCTATATCTAATTTATAATTCTTTTTTATTCTAGACTGGAACGTCAATATCTTTATTCATTCATTCTTTCCTAATCTTACCAGTCTTAACTTCCACTCTAACAGGAAAATAATGCGTCTGAACATTCATTATCATGCTTTCAAAAGCCTGTCACTTGTCAGTCATCCCTTTACTTGCAAACAGTCTACTCCAATCAACTTTTGAAAGTTCTTGCCTCATACCATGAAAATTTGCCTTATTCCAATTAAACACTTTAACTTTTATGGAAGGCTTATCCTTTTCCATAATTATTTTAAAACTGATACAATTCTGATCATTAGTAATAAAGTGTTCCCCACTAACACTTAATTCATTAGCCCTGCCTTATTTCCCAAGAAAAGGTCAAGTTTTGCTCCTTCTCTCATAGGAATATTTACATATCGATGAAAAAAATTTTCTTGAACACATTTAACAAATGCCTTATCAACCAAACTTTTCACACAATGGCAGTCTCAATCGATCTTAGGAAAATCAAAATCCCCGACTATTATGATCCTTTTATACTTACATATATCTCCGATCTTTCTACATGTTTGCTCCTCAGTTTCCCCCTGACTACTGGGGAGCCTGCAATACAATTCCATCAGGACATCATCCCTTTATTATTTCTAATTCCATATATATTCACTGGACGGTCCCTCAGAAATATCCTCTCTAATTACAGTTGTAATGGTTTCCTTAAGAATGCCACTCCCCTTCCTCTCTTGCCTCCCTTTTTATCCTTCCTGTAGCATCTAAAATCCAGAACATTGAGGTGCCAGTCCTGTCCTTCCCTCAGCCATGTTTCTATAATAGCTATGATGTCCTTATCATATATTGTGATACATGTTGTGAGTTCATCAGCCTTACTTATAAAACCCCTTGCATTGAAAGAAATGCACTTTAATCCTTCAGAGTTCCCTTATTTTCTTTTATCTGTCTTTTTTAATTAACTTGCTCTTTTCTGATTCAGAACCATTCTCATCTGACTTTCTATTTTCACTACTACTTAGGAACCTCCCAGCACCCCTCCTTAATAGTTTATAGTCTCCCAAAATACAACTAGCAAATCTCCCCACCAGGACATTGGTCCCTTTACAGTTCAGGTGAAACCCCACCAACAATTGGTGAAACCCTTTCCTTTTGAACAGATTCTTTCTACACCAGAAGAGATCCCAATGATCCAAGAATCTGAATTCCTGCACCACGACTTCTTCAGTCTTGATTTATCTGCCCTGTCCTTTTAATGCCTTGCCCATTCAAACTTGGCATCAGACGTAAACCAGAGATTACTACTTTTGAGGTTCTGTTTTTTAATGTTCTACCTAACCTCTTAAATTTACTCTGCAAAGTCTTAACTCTTTCCCTAACTATGTCATCTGTAACTATGTACAACAATGTGTACAACTTCCAACTTTTTATTCTCCACTTTGATACTCTGCTTCAAATGTTTTGAAGCCTGCCCCACCAGGAAAGTAACCTACTATCCTAGATTCATGCTTACTGCCACTGAATCTCCTGTTTGTCCCCCTGACAGGACAGTCCCCTATAACAATTATTCTTTCAAATCTTGATAAACCCCATTTAATATATGATTCATCCTAAATGCCCAAGATCTGAATGCCACTTGTATTTGTTTCTGAGAGACTATCAATTCCCACACCAGCTGAGGTTACCATGAAAGGCTCTCCTTCTCAACTTCTCTCTTCACCTGAGGTGTTGAAAGCCTCTAGTTAAACCACCACCAGTCATAGACTCGTAGAATTCCTACTATGTGGAAGCAGGCCATTTGGCCCATCGACCCTCCCAAGAGCATCTCACTCAGACACTGTAGCCTATAACCCTGCCTTTCCCATGGCTAATCCATCTGGCCTGCACATCCTTGAACACTGTGGGCAATTTGGCATGGCCAATCCACCTAACCTGTACATCTTTGGACTGTGGGAGGAAACCAGAGCACCCAAATGAAACCCACACAGACACTGGGAAAATGTGTAAACTTCAAACAGTTGCCTGAAGGTGAAATCAAATCTGGGTCCCTGGCACTGTGAGGCAGCAGTGCTAACCACTGAGCTGGTGTGCTGCCATCACCTCGCTCTCTCTCATGAAACAACAGTACTGTGGCAAGTTTGCCCTTTACTAACTTCATAAAAAGTGTATAAACAGCTGTATTACATGTGTGCATTCTTGGAAACACTGCGCCGCTCTGCTTATTGGCAGAATTCCAACTTGCAGTTATCCTGTGATGAGTTATTTGAACGGATTCGACAGGGAAAACCTATCCCCATTTGTAAAATGCTCAAGAATGTAAGATGCAAAATGACTTTCAAAGAAAGTAAATGCAATGTGAGAGGAAAAAAGCTTCACATTGATTTTTACATTTAGATTTAGGTTTTATTGTCACATGGTGGTGAATGGGGCTTAGGTCTGGGATGTACTGCCTGGAAGCCTGGTGGCGGCAGTTTTAACTGAGGCATTCAAGAGGACATTTGATAATGGCTTAAATAGAAATAATAATTGCAATGAAAGGGTGGGATAATGGCATTAAATTGTGATGCTCATTTGGAGAGCTGATGCAGACAAATGGGCTGAATGGCTCACTTCTGCATCGTATCAATTCCAACATTCTGCGTCAGGTGTAGCCAGCTCAGCTGTTGCGCAGTTTTTCAATCCATGTCAGGAAAGTCCAGGCCATTTTCATTCCTGTGCAGCTCACGCAGGCCTATCTCACATCATGCAACAGTCATTCCATTGATTCATCATGGATACATGTAACGCTATGAAATTTCAATTCAAGAGTTAATGTGCACTGGCAATGGAAAGTTGTTTATAAAAATAAATCACAACATAAGTGGCTAAAATCAAAACAAAAATCACGAGTGAACAAGGTCAAGCATGTCTCACAATGCCTGAGGTACACAGGGAACAATGCCAAGCCTGGTGCAAGGCAGGTGCAGTTCTTATGGTTGTCTAAAGCCTGAGGCTAAAAGAGACCTCTTAGAATTCTGAACCAATGCCTTTCAATCTGGAGGGTGAAGGATTAGCAAAGAGATGTGATAAAGAAAAAAAAGCGAGTTGGAAATTCATCTGATATGAACTCAAGATTTGCAATTGTGCTCTAGAGCCAATGAAGTATTTTTGAAACTATGGCGGTGCCAGAAGGCTCCTCAATTGTGTCCGTGATTCCCTGTGTTCCATAATAAATAACTTTTAAATGACAGCTGTTTAACACTCTCGAACAGTTAAGAGGTACATTCTACACTGGTTTGATAATCTCCAAATCACAATGATGTAATCCCTGAGGAAATGGAGCTCCTCCGAGAGCTGTAAAGAACTCTGACCGAAACCCTTCCATGTGATTTTCTTTTGTTCACATCCACCGCGGAAGAAAAGCAGCGGCAGGGCAAGGGCTGGTCGGCTCAAAGCTGTTAGAGTACACCTTAGACACAGGCCTTTCCATTGAAATCTACAATAACACGGGACTTTTCAAAATGCTTAGTATTAATGGTAGCTACAGAGGAAGTGAGAATGAGGAAAAACAGAAAGCCGAGGGAGAGAAAAAAAGAGGAAAATAGTAACTGAAGACGGAGAGACAATTTTCCTTCTTACGTTTCAGCTGGGGAAATGCTCACAGTTAGAATTTGCAGCATTTTTCACTGAACTGGCTTTAGATCTAAACTTGAGCACACTGTAGGAGGTTCCCTGATGAGTTACTGGAGTCTACTCCAGTTGTGAGTGAGAGTCTGTCCTGTTTGCATGAAATTAGGGGGAAATCGTTCGGAACTATTGCAGCACCATCAAGAAATCCCCGAGTCTCCAGCAGAGGGAATAGCAGCGCAAGTTGAACCATTTTGGCTGCTTTTTAATCATTGTATTTACCCAGCAGGGGGTGCTGAAGTGCGGCAAGAGGCGAAATCCCCCTGCAGCTTTCCACCCTGTGAGTGATGAACTCTCGTTTCCACTGACTGCTGCTTCTGATAACACAGAAACACTATCTCTCCCCCACTCTGAGGGGAACCCTCCCATCATAGGCCCCACCCACACTGAGCTAACAAACTGATGTTTCAGCATGGCCAAAGAACAAATCCACTTGAATGCTCCTCCCCCCTCCCCAACCCACACAAAGCCTCTTCTGCGTCAGGAGGCCAAGGATTAGCAAGTGGTAAAATGACTTAAATCTCCCAGCATGCTGTGTGATGCAGACAGATATGCATTTGTGCTTCCAATGTTGCTGCTGTCCATTGAGAAATTTCATGGACAATTCAGCAGTTGCATATGAGAGCCAACTAGCTTTTCTGAAGAAGGGTCCAGATGCGAAATGTCAGCTTTCCTGCTCCTCTGATGCTGCTTGGCCTGCTGTCTTCATCCAGCTCTACACCTTGTTATCTCTGGCTCAACTGAATGACAGGTTGTGGGTCATTCTTCCTAAAGTCTTAGCCCCATATATCTGAAGAGGAGAAACAAGAAACCATACGACAACTGGAGGAATCAGCCATACTTTGAAACAAACTCACTTTATTTGCTTGAATCGAGCTAGACAGTTTGATGGTAATTTTCTAAGAGACAATGTTTTTCTAGGAACAGAGACATTTATTAGGTACAGCACATGACACAATAGAATATGTTGATAAAGTGAGTTGAAGGAGTGAGGGTGGAAGCTTGTGTGAAAGAGTGAGGCGAAAGAAATAGCCCTTGACCCTGAGGCAGTATTTGACTGAGTATGGCATCAAAAAGCCTTAGCAAATTTGGGGTTGGGTGAATATGGCCCACCCTGCCAGAGGTCAGCATTTTTTTATTGCAAAATTATACTGGGATTACACACTGCAGCAGATTTACATTGGAAAATTTGCATCGGTGTAAAATTTATAGTGGCTTCAGACCAAAGCGGATTTTGTGGGGTATTATCCATGGAATCCTTCCTCAGATTAGTTTACAGCAGTCTTTACTTGGCTGTTCAAACAAATCATTATTGGTACTGCATACACACAGAAATGACAGCAACCTTATACTTTAATCATAGCGGCTGGGATACATTTGTAACCGAATCCGAGTAAGTGCTGTCTAATGTGGATGATTAATAAAGTATCCCTAGTTATATATGAACCACACATTGGGAAAGAAAGTTATAGGAGGCAGTAGGAAATGTTGGAGTTGGCTATAAAATCTGCGGAAACACTGAAGATAAGTCTTTGACTCAATTTGGATTTTCAGAAGGTCCTGAACTTAAATCTGCAAATCCAAAATTCAAATGTTGGGAAAGAACTGGCAAAGAGCCTGTAAAACATTTATATTCATATTGCCAGAGAGAGGAACTATAACTGGCAACATAGTCTTCAAAATCCTTGGATAATACGCCCCAGCATCGGTACTGAAGAGTGTCTGCGTGTGGGTTGGGGGTGGTGTGATTCTGGAAAATCAGCACTTCAGCCGGATATTGCAAATTCTGCACCAGCCCACTCCTCAATTCTCATTGCATTTCAAAGCATACACTTAACTCCTATTGACGGTCAGCAAAATTTTGCATGAGTTCAAGTTTACGAAGGTGAAAGGCAGGATGGCCGTCAGGAAAGTTTTGGTGCAATTGAGTCCAGATCAAGGTAACGGAAATGAATGACAGTCTGACAACAATGCTGTGGAATAGACAGTGGACCCTTTGCTCGCCAAGATCCCAACCTTTCCCCTCCATCCATGTAGAAAAGTGGCTGATGGGGATCTGCACCCAACTGCCCATCTGAAATGCAGAGGGTGGGAGAGATGTGCCATATATTATGGACAGGTAGGTGTACAATCTGTCCAACATTTCTCTACACCTGGGCTTGTCCTACCAGAGCCTGGTGCATAACAACCATTAATTAGGCATTAATCAGTCCGAGAATGAGCTGGCTACCATCAATCTCAATCCCAACCAAGTAAAACTGCAATATGTAGAAGATCAGAGACAACGGGAACTGCAGACGCTGGAGAATCCAAGATAACAAAGTGTGGAGCTGGATGAACACATCAGGCCAAGCAGCATCTCAGGAGCACAAAAGCTGATATTTTTCTGATGAAGGGTCCAGGCCTGAAACGTCAGCTTTTGTGCTCCTGAGATGCTGCTTGGCCTGATGTGTTCATCCAGCTCCACACTTTGTTATGTCTAATATATAGAAGATAATGGCAGGGATTGTTGGGATGTGAGATGATGAGATCTACACTATATATTATATAGCATCTCTTCTGACCATTCATTAGCTGTGATCTCTGGCTATGGTTATGTTCTGCTGATGCAATCTAGTCAGCCAAATGTTTACAGCAGTTTCTACTTTTTGGGCAGAATTTTAAGGCCCTTCCTTTTCCACCTCCACCACCTTAAATGGAGATGTGGGTAGCTGTAAAATTACATAGGTTGACTTCTCATTGCCTGCACCTAGTCACTTCATAGTTTTACTTGGTTGGGACAGAGATTGATGGTAGCCAGCTCATTCTTGGTACAACTAATGCCCAATCAATGGTTGTTATGCACCAGGCTCTGGCAGGACAAGCCCAGATGTATAGAAATGTTGGACAGATTGTACACCTACCTGTCTATAATGTATGGCACATCTCTCCCACCCTCTGCATTTCAGATGGGCAGTTGGGTCCATTTCCCTGTCAGCCACTTTTCGACTTGGATGGAGGGGAAAAGTTGGGATCTTGGAGTGCAAAGGGTCTGCTGTTTACTTCATACCACCCTATCTTCTGACACATCCTCAGCTGCTCTGTCAGGATCCTCACTCCCTCGTCTTCTTGTTGCGTCACTTTCTGCATTGAGCTAGTCCTGGGCAGAGAATCTGAGGGCTGCTTGTAGTCTCTGAACTGGCCACTACTGTCAGTGGCACTGCTAGGACTACAAAGCTGCCAGCCTGTTAAATTGTCGCTCCCCCTTCCCAGTTCTCTGAGGCAGTCATTCTACCTGGCAAGAGGAAGGAACTTCTGTCTCCACACATTTAACGCTGCTCAGCGCAGAGCTGCAGTGACCAGTGGGGACTTGTTCCCCACCAAGTGATGGCAGTTCCCCAGTATCTGCAGTATTTTGCTTTTGATTTGCAGAGAAAAGGAGCAGAGGTAACGCTGATTGTATTGGAAGAAGAAATGACAGTGAAGGCTAGTGGGGGGCATAAATACACATTGACCAACTGGGCTAATTGGCCTCTATTTCTGCCACACATCCTGTGTGAAATCACAAACTGACTCAGCACAAAGCCTCTTTTGTAGCACTGTTGAAAGACCAACAGCGACAAAGAAAACATGAAAATGAAATCATCTCAAACTGTTTTTACAGTTCATTTAGCTGAGCCACTATTTTGGAATCCTGTCCCTGACAGAATTGTTACTTACCCTACAGCAGGAGGACTGCGGCAGCTCAAGAAGGCAGCTCACCACGACCTTCACAAGGGCAATTAGAGATGGGCAATAAATGCTGGTCAGCCAGCGATGCCCACATCCCACCAATGAGGAAAAACAAAATCCACTGGTGCTGATTGAATACACCATGATAGACTGAGACACTGGATACCCATTGTGAATGGGTAGGTTGATTGTTAGCATAATTAATGGGAAACTTGTGGATATCAAAATGTGATCCTAATGATACCATTTAAATATAATAAATTGTATGGAAAATTTGGCCAGAAAATTGGATGAGGCTGAGCAGCAATGTGTTTTATATTTGCTTCATTTGTGGGACATGGACATTGCTGGGAAGACCAGCAATTATTATCAATCATTAATTATCTTTCAGAAGGTTGTGGTGAGTGCCCTGTTGGAACCAATGCTGCCTGGCTGATGAAAACACATCCACAATGCTGTTGGGTATGGAGTTATGGGATTTTTGACACAGCACTAATTAAAAATGTTAAAAATTTATGTCCCTTTTATGTCTTGTAAGTGGGTGTGCCTGGTTGAAAAATGTACCCTATGAATTTTACATATGTAGATATTGTACATGATATACAGAAAAAGCTTAAATTTACTATCAAACGTTTTCTGGATTTCCCAGTCAGACTAAAGACGCAAGAATGTCTCTTTTTTTGTTAAGTTCAATTGTCATAGAATTATAAAGACCTACAGTGCAGAGACAGGTCCTTCGGCCCAAACTGCTCCATGCCGACCAAAATGTCCATCCACGCTAACCCCACTCCCCTGCACTTGGCCCATATCCTTCTAAACCTTTCCTAACCATGTATTCATCAAAATACCTTTTAAACATCCTGTACGACTGCAACATAATTTCCCAATTTCTGTGCTCAGTGCCCTGACGATGAAGGCCAAAAGCCTTCTTCACTGCTGTCCACCTGTCACTCCACTTTCAGAGAGCCATACACCTGGACTCCAAGGCCCCTCTGTTCCTATACACTCCTTAAGGCCCTACCATTCATCATGAAACTCCTGTCTGGATTTGATGTTCCAAAATGCAACACCTCACACTTATCTATATTAAACTCCTTTTGTCACTTCTCGGCTCACTTCTCCTGCTGATCAAGATCAAGCTGCAAATTCTGATACCTTCCTTGCTGTCCGCAATTTTATTTTACTGTATTGTATTTGATTAACATATTGTAACAAATTGTATTTAGAGCACCATAGTAGTATTTCAATACTGTCTCTCTGTTGGCGTTTAATTGTCTGCATGCTGTGTCTTGTGCTTTACCCAAAATGAATCTATGTTTGTCAAGATTAAATGACAATTTTGTTGGGATTAATTTGTTTTGCAACTTATATGGCCTCAAAATTCATGGCTACTATCATTAAAAATAAAATCTGTGGGTCATTACATAGCATTCATGCACAAAATTGTTTTAATACTGCTATATAATTGTAGGATAATAATAAGAACATGGAGCTGCAAGGCTTTTAATCAGAATTAAATTGAACCCACAGAAAGATTCCAGTCCAAATGTGTTTGAACAAGCAGGGATCAGGTATTGCTTGTTCCTATTTCAGTGTCTTGTAAAGTGTGAGAGTAATTCATTGTAGAATAAATGAAACCTGAATATGAAGAAGAAGCCTAAAGCACTCATTCTGTAGATCTTCTAAAGCCAATGACCAAGTGGTATTATCCCAAGATTTTTGACCCAGGGACACAGCTAACATTCTGGTGACCCAGGATTGAGTTCAGCCACGACAGATGGTGCCATTTGATTTCACTAAAAGCTTGCAATTATGAATCTAATACTGACCATGAAACTCTTCAGTAGAAACTAATGTCCTTTAGGGTAGGGGTAATACGGTGTGGAGCTGGATGAACACAGCAGGCCAAGCAGCATCTTAGGAGCAGGAAAGCTGATGTTTCATTCCTAGAATCTCCTTGAGGGAAGGAACTGCCATCCTTACCTGGTCTGGTCTACATGTGACTCCAGACCCACAACGATGTGGTTGTCTCTTAACTGCCCTCTGGGCAATAAGCGAGGGGTGTGAGGATCTGTCTCTAAGGTTCAACTCACTAAGCCCTGAAGCCATTAGAACCCTTGTCCCTTTAGTCAAGCCATTAACTAAGATAGATATCTCAATGTTAAAATTCCTAATTGCGCCTTTTATGATTTTGTATTTTGTTGGCAGATTTCCTGTATTTTACAGAAATGACCATTTTTCACTCATTATCCAGTCAGTTTGCTCTAATAGGCTATCCGCTGAGGAAGAGGAAGCAGTGTTGAGGAAGGCATCAAATATAAACATTATCTTGTACTCACCTAACCTGTACAATTACACACATATAGGGGTATATCAACTCATATATAGATTAACACATGTATATAGGGACATAAGATCAAGACCAGACCATTCAGCCTGTTAAGCCTACTCCACCATTCGGTGAAATCATGGTTGACATATCGCCACATTCCATATATCTGCCTTTGGCCCATATCCCTTAGTACAATCACGTAACAAAAAAAATTATCTATCTCAAATTTAAAATTATGAATTGCATCCACTGCCATTTGTGGAAGAGATTTCGATCCATTCGCAACCCTTTATGTGGAAAGTTGCATCTGAATAATCTAGCCCCAATTTTCAGACTATGTCCCCATTTCTAGAATCCCCAACAATTGGAAAGAGTTTATCTTTATCTAACCTATCTCTTCCTCTTAATTTCTCGAAGATTTTGATCAGATCATCCCTTAGCCTTATAAATTCTAGAGAAAACAGACCTAATTTGTGTAATCCCTCCTTATAACCTAACCCCTGAAGTCCAGGTATCATTCTTATGAATCCATGTTGCACTCCCTTCAATGTCAGTATATCCTTCCTAAGATATGGTGCCCAAATCATCTCACAGAAATCAAAGTGGAGTCTAACCAGGGTTTTGTACAACTGCAGCATAACTTCCACACCAGTCCTTAGACCCCACTCCTTTACATATTAAGGTCAGCATTCCATTAGCTTTCTGATCATTTTTTGAATTTGATCATGACATTTTAAAGATCAATGCACCTGAACCCCCAATTCTCTTTGGATGTCCACTGTATATAACTTCATGCCATCTAGAAATTGTCCTGGCCCAACCTTTATCGGCCATTATCCAAGTCATTAATAAATCATAGCATACAGTTAATGACCAAGTGATGGGGAACAGTAAGGTGGATTTGGTTTTATTTTTTCCTAACACCCCTCTAGGTTGGTTGCAACAAATATTTCAATTAGTTGTTTGCATTTTGTTTTCTTTGTTCATTCACGGGATGTGGGCGGTGTTGACCAAGCAGCCTTTATTGCCCAGAGGGCTGTTAAGAGCCAACCACATTGCTGTGGATCTGGAGTCACATGTAAACCAGACCAGGTAAGAACGGCAGCTTCCTTCCCTAAAGGGCATTATTGAACCAGATGGGTTCTTCTCCGATAATACGCGATGGATTCACAGCCATCATTAGATTGTTAATTCCAGATATTTAGTGAAATCAAATTTCACCATCTGCCATAGCGGAATTCGAACCCCGGACCCCAGAACATTAGCTGGCTTTCTGTTTTAACAGTCCAGTGATAATACCACTAGACCATCACCTCCCCATGCAGCTATCACACTTCAATTGCAATGTTGTTCACTTAGAAATGAAGGAGCCAATTACCAATGTTTTCTTGAATGGAAGAATGAAAAACATAATGTGACATCACACACGTACACAAATATAGGTAACATGTTGAAAAGGGAGTGTGAATGGTAGAGACAAGGAAAATTGAGGCTGTTCAATTTAACAGTCCTTAGAGTCCTTGAAGTATGAGATTCTTAGTTTGAGATGACAATTATTTAAATAATTGGTGGCACGGTGGCTCAGTGGTTAGCATTACAGCCTCACAGTGCCAGGGACCCAGGTTCGATTCCACCCTCAGGCGACTGCCTGTGTTGAGTTTGCACACTCTCCCTGTGTTTGCGTGGGTTTCCTCCAGGTGCTCCAGTTTCCTCCCACAGCCCAAAGATGTGCAGGCTAGGTGGATTGGCCATGCTAAATTGCCCATATTGTTCAGGAGTGTGTGGGTTATCGAGGGATGGGTCTGGGTGGGATGCTGCAAGGGGCAGTGTGGACTCGTTGGGCCAAAGGGCCTGTTTCCACACTGCAGGGAATCTAAAAAAATATCCTCAGCAGTAGCTGATCTGTAGATCTTTAAGTTATTGATGCATGGTGGTTTCTCACTGGGTGCTAATTTCAGTCTCAATAAGAAAAACAGGCAAGGAGAGAGAGAGAGACAGTGCTCCAGTTCTTGTCACAGATTGATTTCTCCATTCCTCTGTTCTGCTGCTGAAAAGAAACAGTTTCAATATAGTTCATTGCATTTTCTGGAGTTTTACTCCATTATCTTTCCAAATTGATGAAATGATAGGAGATTTAAAGGATTGATCATGGCCCTTTCTAGATGGTATGAAATGAAATACAATGGTTGTCCAAAGGGACCCTGTCATCTCTCAATACGTGAAATTAATATACATGCATGAATTAAATAGGAGTCATAAATTTCTCAGTGCTGACTCATTGCTTTGTTCTGATGCCTTTAGATAAAATAATAATGTCCATGCAGACAGTTTTATTAATTTAACATAGGTCTCATGAAGCTTGCCCTCAGTCTGTGCTTGGGAGACTTTTGCAATCATTTTGGGGTAAAATAGTATCAGTGATAATGGGAACTGCAGATGCTGGAGAATTCCAAGATAATAAAATGTGAGGCTGGATGAACACAGCAGGCCAAGCAGCATCTCAGGAGCACAAAAGCTGACGTTTCGGGCCTAGACCCTTCATCAGAGCTCTCTGATGAAGGGTCTAGGCCCGATACGTCAGCTTTTGTGCTCCTGAGATGCTGCTTGGCCTGCTGTGTTCATCCAGCCTCACATTTTATTATCTTGCAATCATTTTGGGTCCTGTTTTTCCCTTTCTAAAAATGATTCCAATCCATGGAAGGTTTCCAGCCTAATAATCAGATGACGAAGTTAAAATTTGACAGTTCCATGCTTACCACTACCATAACAACACTATAGTGAAGATGAAAAGGAACTTATCTTCTCTCCTCTTAGCACAAGTTTGAGGACTCTAGTTGTTGGATAATTACAGCTGAACCAAGCGAACTAACTGCAATACTGACTAGGAAGCAAACCACAAACTGTTATGACCAATAGCAAATTACATTTTGCATTAATTTCAGAACCATTGAGTGGACTGAAAGATTATATTGATCCCAGTTATCCCCAAAGGGCCCAACTTTCACCTTCAGTTGAGACCAAAAACTGATGGTAGAGGCAAATAATTTGAATTGGAAGTGAAAGTTGTCCTAATTGTTTGGCTAATAAAGAGCATAATATCCCTGTAACATGAAATACTCATTCAAAACAAAGTATAAAAGTATAGCTTAAGACAACTGAAGACGCAGCGCTTAAAATTGGAATTCAGAATTGATGAGACCAGATATCTCAGGAGGCTGTGAGACTGACAGAGATTACAGAAATAAGACAAAAATTACCCACAGTACTTATTAAATCCTTCAACTGTTTGTCAATGTTATATTTATATCGCTTTAACTTGTTGCAGAGCTTTATAGTGAGCATTGTTTTGTGGAGAAAACTAAATAAAGTTGGTGCCACCATCTCACTGAGAGCCATTTAATCCATCTGACAGATCAGAAATCTCCACTTCTTGACCAAAAATATACAGGTGTTTCTAAATATAATAAAGAACAACTGCAAAAAGTAAATGTCTCCAGATGAGTCTGTGGAATAGCATGGAATCTTTATGTAGCGATGAGTCACACCAATGCTGAATCAGTATCACATGGAGTCAAGTGATTCCACTCATTTCCCTTATCTAAACAAAAACACATCTGGTATTCTGTGCTCTCTATCCATGGTACCAGCAACAATTTATCTCATAAAATTCTTCCCAGGACCATGACATTTGCTTACTCCCAAGGTAGCAATCATCGCACATGGCACTAATTTCTCTACTGGGGCAGGATAGTGAGACTGAATTCCAACTTTATTGCAATCTTGTTCCCTGCTGAGGACAAGTCAGGCTGAACCATGTGGTGTTCTGGTCTACACTTGATAACCCCATTCTGTGCTTCCTCCTGAGCTGTAGAGAAAGAGGGGAAGAGCCAGCTTTGCTGTCATCCTTTGCGAGCCTCCCCACTGGGCTCTGACTGCTGTCCAGTAGCTCTGCCTGAACAGACCATTTGGTTTCAATAAGGGCTTGTCCATCTGCAACATCCTGTTTGCCTCCACTTATTAACTAGCATCACATCTGACATTATCTGACTGCTAAAATCTTTTCTTACCTTTTCTTGACACACTTCATACTTGGTTTGAAGCAACTGGCAGAACAAGACTCAATCAGGCTCAGCATGAGGAAAGCTCATAAACTACACAGTGTTTCTTTTATCACTAAACACACAGCATTGAATAGAAGTGCAAATCCCATATGGTTCCTTGCCATTGTTTTTATTACAGCGGTAATATTGGCAAGCGTGTGGTGTTTCTGAGCCCAGTGGTTTATCCAATTTAATGTTTCATCCTCTATGCAAGGGCACATCGTTTCTGAAAATATTCAAGGGCAGAATCAATCAACTGTCCAGTCTAGATTTTCAGATTGACATTGTTTTCGTATCAGTGGTAGCCTGTTTATTTGTTTTAGGTGGGGATTGCTGCCGGTGTTAACACAATGTCAATTTCGGATGTTCGGCTCCTGTTTTCTGGATGTTGAGGTGGATTTGAACTTTTGAGTCTTTTGGAGTAGAAGATTATCAGGGTAAGCCAGTGTTTTGCCATTTCCAGGAGAAGAGGTCATAGCTACTTTAAGGCCTGGCTCTGATATAAGTTGAGATATAACTGGGAATAGGAGAGCCCAGAAAGCCAGAACCTCCAATTTCTTTTAGGAAAATCAGTGTTTTGTCCACCCTTTCACTCCAAGGAGTAATTCATTGTTACCACTTTGGCTGGACTACGAAGACAAACTGGATGGAATGTACATGGTGTCCAATTATTCTGTGGCTGAAAAAGTGCAAATTAAAGGTGAAAACATTAATGTTAGAAAACTACACCAATAATAGCTGAAACGACAAAATCGGAATGGACAATAAACTGGAGGATTGTTTATACAACCAAAAACTGCATCCATTATCATCAAAACAGAATTGTTCGTAATCATTTTATATGTAGAAGCTTGCTATGTGCAAAATGACTCTATGTTTCCTACATACAGCAATGATTGCCTTTCAAAAGTACTTTTTTATAAAACGCCTTGGGACATTCTGAAACATTGAGATAATGCTACATAACTGCAAGTTTTTCTTTTAAATGCTCCAATATAACTCACTAAAGAGGCAATCTTCTCTGAACAACTATACAGTGTTTATTTTGGGCAAATAACCTTAGTCCGTCATCTTCCTGAGCTTTCAATTTCCTAAAAAATGTTACGATACAATTCTGAATTGTGAATTGCAGATTAAACGTGGAAAAAAGTTATCTAGCTGAAGGAAAGGAAGCACTGTTCTTTTGTTAATAAAATAATATCGGGCTCGTGGAATGCCCCAAGGATCAGTACTTATTGTTTAAAATTTGTATCAGTGAGTTGGAATTATAAAACGTAATACAGTGTGGATAAGTTTGAAGATGATATAAAACAACAGGAAGTTGAGTTTAACTGAAGCATATATGCATACGTGTAATAGCTCAGAGAAGAGGTAGTTAAAATGTAACAGAGATAAGCGTCAGATACTGCACCGTGAAAGAAAACATGCATGTCTTAAGGGGTAATGTTTCCTTTATTTTATAGAATCCCTGCAGTGTGGAAGCAGGCCATGTAGTTTATCAAGTCCGCACCAACCTTCCAAAAACATCCCACTTAAAGCTACTCCCCCATCTATCCTTGCAGCCCTGTGTTTCTCACGGCTAACCCACTTAGCCAGCACATCCCTGGACACTATGTACAATTTAGCATGGTCAGTCCACCTAACCTACACATCTTTGGGCTGTGGGAGGGAATTGGAGTACAGAGGAAACCCACGCAGACATGGGGAGAATATGCAGCTCCTCCCAGACAGTCGCCTTAGGGTGGAATTGAACCTAGGCCCTTGTCACTGTAGGGTAGTAGTGCTAACCACTGAGTCACTGTGCCACACCTACCAGCTGATTTACCTCTTAAGCCTGAGTGAGAGAAGCCAAGGCTCTGTGTGTCAATTTAGTGCCTTCCAATTCTTCCCATTTTTGAGTGGTCCTCAGTTGTGCCAGCCAGAATCCATCGGCAGATTGGCAGGAAGTTTAAGAATATATGTTATTGGAGTAATTTGATGCACACATTGCCAATATGGCCCAATAAACTTGGGAGGAAACCAATTTAAATGTGCATTTGTGGAATCTCAGGAGAAGCTGAAGGTGGGTTTGGCATTTTTTATTTGCTGACACATGCATTTTAAGGCTCAAAACTATTCTCAACTCAGGACGTCTGTGGAGGAATATCAAGCATCTCTTAAATGGTTCCAAAGTTCTTCTTTTTGCTATCCTACCTGGAAGTCTTTTCCAAACTTTGATCTTTCATTACCGGAAGACACTTTACCTGACCTCAACTAGAAAGTTATTTTTCATAAATTTGAAATTCTGCAACTTTGTGCATTGTTTTGAGTTGAAATAACAATCCAGATTGATCCTTTACAACTAGTAACTATTGAACTGTTTAATCTTCCACTCCTTTATGAAGGCCCCTCATGGAGTCCTCTGTCAGTTCCCAATGGCTATGTTGATAACTCTTGCCCTTGCTGCCAATAATCATTATTACTGCGCATGTCTGCACCATCTTCATGGATGAATTTGTTGTGACTCTCCAAATAACTAAAATACCTTTTTGTAAAAGTAATGCCAGTCCTCTTCTTTCATGCTGCTATGTCAACCCTAATCATTTCTGTTTGAGAGATAAAGGTTTTTGGACTTTTAGGTTCCCCAGCTCTATTAGTAAACAGCTAAGAGAAGTCTCATTGTTTAGGATGGTCATCACTGTCACCAAAATTCATTTTGTTATATATTTATTTCCACATAAGGAACTTGCAGAAGTCAACACCAATGCTAAGATGTTTGAGACATGGCCTGGTAGGCAACATTCCATGGGTTCCTATGGGGCTGAGATAGATAGGTTCTTGATTATTAAGGAGATCAAGGGTTACAGGGAGAAAGCAGGAGAAAGAGATTGAGCAAAGTATCAGCCATGATTGAATGGCGGAGAAGACTTGGTGGGCCAAACGGCCTAATGTCCGCTCCTATGTCTTACGGTCTTATGGATTCCATCTGGGTCATTGCGCATCTTGTGCTCTCATTTGTAGATGACTAGACTGTGGCAGTTGAAATCTTTAAAAAAACTCTTACCCCTGAATTGAACTTCATCATTGCTGATGATTTCTGGAAGAGAGGGTGAGGGTCAGCAATTTTCTTTGCTCTTCTATACCTTATATAAGTTATCTCTTTTATGTGAGGAACATTGCCAACAATCAGGAACAAATTGTTCACTTCAGTCAGTTTCAGACACTCAGTAATAGCTTTGCAAGCTGTGTTAAGCAATGGCTGCAATGTCTTGATTTGGGGAGTGTTTTCCCAGACTATACAGGTATACTTAGCTGCTGAGTAAATCAAAGCAAGAAGAGTTGTTTGTAAGACCCCTGTTTTAAGTTGGCCATTCCATAAATCCTTTGTTTCTGGCTGCTAGCTTTGCCTTTATGACAGTGATGTGATCTTTATAGTGTGATTAAACATCACTGGTTTAACTTGTAGGTCATTACTGTCCCATGCCAGCACATGAGACAATTTGGATCTCCAATGATAAAAAGGTGAAATAGTTTCTTATTTTAATAGTAAGTAACATTGATTAATTCGCATGGTTTCAATTTCTTGAACATCTCATTGAAGTTTATTTAATAATTCAGGCTGCAAATTGCAGTTTCAGGTAACTATATACACAAACTGATTCTAACATGCTTCTGCTGGGCTGGACATGACTGATGCTCATGTGGTTAATATTCTTGCCCTTGTCTCACTAGTTATGAAAGCAAGGCAGCTTTTAAAGCAATAATATACTAAAAACAACCAAACAATACAAATAATAGCAAAAAAGGGATGTTATTGATAATTCTTTATGACTTGTAGATTTCAATGAAACTGGGTTCCACAGTGCCACTGGTCCCAGTGTTATGGAAGATTTGGAGAAATAAAATTGCACAGACTGTGCTTCTGGGCAGGAGATTGGGTGTGTGCCATGAGTCTGCCGATGGTATGTGAAGAACTCTGGTAATAATGTCAAATGTGATTAGTGAAAGCTGGCCTGCTCAGGTCCTCAGAATACCCGTGCTAATCACTCTTACCTGGATGTTTGTCTGTGCAAAGAATGCCCACATTGGCGCAATTTAAAGGATCGGGCAGGCAAAGGATGTGTGGGTGCTTTGATGTTACTCCTGCTTAATAAAGAACTCCTGAGGAAGGGGCACTGGACCCAAACCATTAACTCTGATTTATTCATCACAGATGCTGCCAAAGCTGCTGAGCTTTTCCAGCAACCTCTGTTTTTGATCCTGATTTACATCACCCACAGTTCTTTCGGTTCACATTTTATGAAGTCCACCTGACTGACATTGTTTCAGTCACTGCAGGAGGACTGGTAGCCATACTCGATTTCAGCCACACTTGTTGGGACCCAGATATCACATTAGAATACCTCATAGTATCAGCATTGTGCATAATTGCATTATACCACACAATCACAACCAGGAAGTTGGCAAAGGTCACAGAGAGGGGAGGACGATGCCTCTCCATGGTGTATTCTCACCACCACATGTTTTCCAAGAGGTCATTTGATGCCTCTATTTGAGCCAGGAGCCAGGGGTAATGCCTGAGACAACTCAGATTAATCTCCATGATGGAGGCTTCCAATACTGTATCTGTGAACAGAGAAGCCTCCTCCCAGCAGAATAATAGCTCAGTGTTGTTCATCAGACTGGAAAGCTGTACCCAGTGCAGTCCTACAGGGTTTAGAGTTGGCGCCTTTACTGTTTGTGGTTTATTTAAATTAATTAGACTCAAAAGCAGGAGGGTTGGTCAGGGTGATAAATAGTGAGGAAGGTAACCTCGGACTAGTAAAAGATACAAACAGGCTGATCAGATGGACTGATCAGTGAAAGATGGAATTCAACCCTTTTAAATATGAGGTATGCAACTAGTCACTCAGAACTCACTACCTACAAGGCTGGTAGAGGCAAAACCCTTGTAATATTTAAGAAGTATTTAGATGCGTACTTGCAATTCCCAGGCATACAATGCTATGGGTTGAGATAACAAGGTGTGGAATTGGGTGAACACAGCAGGCCAAGCAGCATTTTACAAGCAGGAAAGCTGACATTTTGGGCCAAGTGCTGGAAAAGGAGAGTGGAATAGTTTGGTGGTTGTTTTAGACCAGCGCAGACTTGATGGGCAGAAGGGCCATCATCTGTCCTGTAGATCTCAGCGATTCAATGATGTTACTGTAGCAGTTTGTTTTCCTCTGACTGCAGTGCTGGCAATCAGCAACCTTCCATTCAGTGTGACTTCAGACTGTCTTGAAAATCTCGAAACTAACATTGACACAATATATAGCTTGAGGGCTTTCTCATGGTCTCCTGCCCCTTTGTTTGCCAGGGCTGAAGAGCCTTAGAAAATGGTCTTTCCGTGGTACACCGATAAGGCAGCGACTACAAGTATTAAAATGGCCCTCAGAGTCAGGGAATCTGAACTGCGCCAGTGTACAACACTTGTGATATAAACAGCTGGTCTGACATGAGTCAGTATAATGTTGGTACAAAAAGTCCTGGCCAAAAAGAGGACGATGGGTAACTCCTCTGTCAATTGCATCTGGAGACAGCACTCATGTGACTGGGATAAATTTCATTCATTTACCCTAATGGATGGTGTAATATTGGTGCTTTAAGTGAGTAGAATTGACTCTGAGTGTTTCTTTCTAAACTTTGACCACATTGCATTAATGATTAAAGAAGCTGGATCTCATATTCCACTCATATTTTTCTTTCTTTTACTGAAATATTTCTTTGCAGTCGTACCCTAAAATGATCACACTTGACAAAATATAACTGATCCTGTTTTGCTTGATATTATTCTGATGCCTCCGGTATATATTTTTAATCAGGGATGTTGTTACACAACTCTGAAGCAGGTAGCAACTGAACCCAAGCCTCCTGGTGCAAGAATTGAGGGCTGGCATAGAAACTAGCAATATTTGACACCTCTGGTAAGCTCTGTCAATTCAAAAACAGCTTAAGTGTTAAATCTGTAATTGACTAGTCATATGTTCAGCACCATGTGGCAAAAGCCAGACTATTAAAGCTTTTCTTTAAACTCTTAAGGGTGGTAATAGGAACAAGGTTTTAGGTAAGTACAGACAGAGATTTTTGACTGTTCTTATGACACTGCATTAATGTCTGTACCTCTGGGTCAGAAGTCTGCATTCAAATCCCATCTGCTCCGGGGATGTGATATAGCAAGACCGAAGAGATTAATGGAAACTATCCTCAAAGAGATATTTGAAGTTTCTGGTGGAACAATAATGGTCCCCTTCCCATGACTTAAGAGTCCTAGGTTAAAGACCCACCCGTCCTGGATGTGTGTCATAACATATTGGAAGAAGTTGACCAGAATAACCACAGAGTTTGTTTAAGATGTTTATCTTGATTACATAGAGTGAGGCCAAAGGCTCTAGCCACAAATTAATGATTGGGTAATTCCTTTTGTCAATCATATCTGAGAACGCATTAACACGAGTAACTATGTTAGATTTTATGATCTGAATAATCTGGATAGCTCTGTTGATAGAGTTTCAGAACTTTGTCCTGATGGTGTTATGTGTTAAGTTCACTTTGTAACATCTTGTGGTTGTAACCCCACCTCTGGGCCAGAAAGTCTGAGTTCAAGTCCAACCTACTGTAAAGGTATACCATAACATGTTGATTAAGTTTACTTTGTCTCATGTAACTGTTCTGCATTTTGCTGGAGGAATCATCCTGCTTTAAGATACATTGGGGGGTCGATTACAATATTGGACAAGGTTGTGGAGGAAGGAAAGCAGGAGGCTATGGAACGAATTGAGCACAGAATTAGAATCATAGAGCCAGAAAATCTCTACAGTGTGGAAGGAGACCATTCAGCCTATCAAAGCCACACCAATCCTCTGAAGAGCATCCACCCAGACCAACTGCCTGCTCCACCACAGCCCCCAACCCCACCACACTCTATTCATACAAACCTGCATTTCCCATGGATAATCCTCTTCGGCTCATCAAGGGCAATTTAGCATGCCCATTCCACCTATCCTGCACATCTTTTGACACTGGAAGGAAACCGGAGCACCCGGAGGAAACCCACGCAGAGACAGCCAGTTTGTGTAAACTCCACACAGATAGTTGCCTGAGAATGGAATCACACCTGACACTCTTTCTTCTAATGAGAGCCTATTTGATTGCTCCAGATGCTCTGTCTTACTGTCACCAACTTTTGCACGTGGTCACAGCACAACTGCTTGGGTTCCTCTCCCTTACTGTCACTGCCTGCTGCTCCAGGTTATGTCACATTTGGAATTGCACCCCAGCAACCTGTTACACAATATTAGATTTACATTTTCTTTACAAGACCAACAGAGTAAATAGTCATAATCATTATCTGCAGGACATGACTTTAAATGCATATAAAAATAACTCAGCAATTATACAAGTTATTAAAATAACAGTTGTGTTAGGGTTCATGTATCAGTCACAAGCCTCTTTAGTTTTGCTCTTGCAGTTTATATAATCATCTGAACCCCTTGCTCATTATTCATTCGGAGCCAACTGTTATACTGTATGAGCCTCCAAGGATTTCAGCTCATTTAAGTTTGCTGTAAACACATCCATTATTTTGCTCATTTGTAAGAAATCTTCATTCAGCACAGTGCACAGAACTGGAGGCATGTCTTCATATATTTCTGCAGGGCAAGGCAAAGATTTATAGTGGCAGAGCTCAGAGGGAATACATGTAAAAGGAATAATAGAAAGTGCAGAAACAACATAAAAATCATTGTCTGCAAAATATCACACTTTGTGCATTGAATTTTAACATCTCCTAACGGCAAGTTTGGGTGGGAGGTGTCATTTAACTGGCCGTACTGTGAAGGCTTATGTATAGCTGGTGGCATTCTTGCTGAGTGGGGTGGGGAAAAGCTAACACTGCTTGATCAAAGGATGCAGTTCTGGGAAAGAGTTGGGGTGCACAGAGAACCATACTCTGTGCTTGCCTCCAGACTTCTTTTTAGCCTCTGACCCTCACTCCCAGCCACCATCCAGCTGTCACAGATGATCTGACGACATCAAGATCTCAGGCTCTATGTCATCATGAGTTAGTTGAAGCATGACACTCTACTGGAAGCATGATCCTCTATTGTAATTTAACAGGCACTTATGTGACTGAGAATGTAATGTTTTTGTATAGTAGTTAGTTTTAACAAATGCCTGTTGAGTGCTTTTAGACTATGATATCCATGCCCAGTTTCTTATGTTATGGGAGACGATATAACGTTGCTGAATCACGCTGAACACCCTGTTCAAAGGAAACTCACACCAGTAGCTAGCACTGCTACCTGATGGCATAGCATGCAAGGTAAGAGCTGTGAGTCGCTCGTTGGCTGGTATCGTTCTATGTGAAGGTAGAGGAAGGGATTACCACTCTGATACCTTGACCCCAAGCAAAACCATGCTAACCACTGAAATACCTGATTGGCAAAACTTTCCCAACTAGGGACACAGGTCTTGCCGGCTCCGAGGCCAGTGGGCAAGATCTCCTTTGCCTGGACTAAATTTATTCCATTTTTGAGACATTAGTAAAGGTAACAAACTTCTATCGCCTATTAAAAATCCTTTTATAGTAATCCAAAAAACAACCATGCCAGACACTGTTTTTTTTTAAATCCTAACCCTGTTACATTTGTGGGAGTAAATGAATCTCTGCTACTACAATAATTATTTATCCATGGGACCTTTAAATGCAATTAAAAAGCCCCAGGCACTTCACAGGAGTGCAAAATAAAATTTTCACCAAATCACATAAAGACATAAGGTTTGATCAAATGGGTAGGTTTTAAGCTGTGTCATAAAAGAGGAAAGAGACAGAGACAGGTAGGAAGGTTAAAGAAGGGAATTATTTCAGTCCTGGGACATCACTGCAAGAGTTGCTCAGAGTTGTTTTCAAGGCCCAGTTATCTTCAGCCACTTTATATATGATTTTCTGTCCATCATGAGGTCAGAGATGGACGTTTGCTAATGATTGTACAGTTGTTAGTATCAATCACAACTTCTCAAATACTGAAGCAGTCCGTATCCATAAGCAGTAAGACTTGGAGAACAGAGATAATGGGAACTGCAGATGCTGGAGAATCCAAGATAACAAAGTGTGAGGCTGGATGAACACAGCAGGCCAAGCAGCATCTTTGGAGCACAAAAGCTGACGTTTCGGGCCTAGACCCTTCATCAGAAAAGGGAGACCCTTCTGATGAGGGTCTAGGCCTGAAACGTCAGCTTTTGTGCTCCTAAGATGTTGCTTGGTCTGCTGTGTTCATTCAGCTCCAGACTTGGACAACATTTGGGCTTAGGACGATGAGTGGCATGTAACCTTTGCACCACAAATAAGCCTGGCACAGGCCATTTCAAATGAAAGCTAGTTATAACCATTTCACCTTGATGGTCATTGGCATTAACATTGTTGAATTCTCAATATCCTAGGCATTATCAGCAATCAGGAACAGAACTGCCCCAAGCATATAAATGCTATGACTCATGAGTAAGTTGGGGACTGGATATTCTGAGCGAAGTAACTCATCTCTGACCTCACCAAAACCTGTTCACCATAAACAAGGCACTGGCTAGGAGTGCAATGGAATACTTAATACACAACCTCAACTTCGAACATATAACCTCTACCATCTAAAAGATCGGGGTAGACAGATCAATGAGAACACTACCACCTGCAAATTTCCCTCCAAGCCATACACCATCCTGACTTGGAAATATATTGCCATCCAAAATGTAATAGTTCAAGTTTGTGGATTTGCAACACCTTCATAAAGGCAATTAGAAATGGGAAATGGATCCTGACCTTGTCAATATTACTAGCATCCCATGAATAAATTTTAGAAAGGTAGAATGCTATTCAGGCAGCACAGCAGCTCAGAACTCCTGTGATAGTCCCTAGAAATAGTATTCATAATTAAATGTGTCTAATTCATGAGATGAATAATATCTGACATGGAGCCAGAGATGTCAGCATTGAAAGTGTTCTGTTGATTGGGAAAAAATCTCACAGAGTGAAGTTTCTCTGCTCATTACTGCTTTGTACATTGTTCTATACAAAGAATTTTCAGAACATTAGGCAGATGCAGGATGAAGTCTGTTTTTCTTGTGTTACTTTATACGAAGCTGCAAGTGAGCTGTGATTTTTACATGGTGTCTCAGCTTCAAAAAACAAGCTAATGGACTGAATCGCCCAGTGTGGAATTCAGGATTCTACCCAAGCTCAGATAAAGAAGTTGGCCAATAACCTTTTATGCAGGTTTCCATCCAAACCTCTAGAACAGGATCATTCCCAATCAAGACAATTTAGTTCAGTTCAGCAAACCAAGCAATTTATCAGCACTGAATTCACACTCCTCTTTTCAGCAGTAGATGTCACATCTTGTGACTTGAGGGGTGTCAAGTGGGTAGGTGAAAGCTTAAGATAACAAGTTTGCGGGGAGATGGTACATTCAGGTCAGGTTAGATGGGTGAGTTGTGTCAAGTCAAGTTAGATTGCAATGGATTGAGTTGGATCCTTGCTGGTTGAGTTGAAGGGGTTGGGGAATTGGTGGTTGTAGGCACCAGGCAAGAGTTAGAGCATGTTTTAATCCTTCTAAATATCTTAATAGATCAACAGAAAAAGTTAGAACAGAAACCTCAGAAGCCTCTGACTCTAGCTCATTGTTTGTGAAATTTTCAAAGGCTTTCCAATGCTGTGTTTTTGCCCATCAACTGTTTCAACTTCCCAGGCAATACCCTCAGAGTCAACTGCATCAGGATATCTACACGATCCCAACAAATTTCTTCCTATTGGTAGATCCAGGTCATTGTTCCAATTTATCAGAAGAGACAATGACCTAGTAGCGTTATCACTATTATTAATCCAGAGACCAAGGTCATGTTCTGGGGACCTGGGTCCAAATCCTTCTGTGACAAATGGTTGAATGTAAATACAATAAAAATCTGGAATTAAGAATTTAATGATGACTGTGACTCCATTGCTGATTTATGGAGAAGAAGAACATCTGGTCCACTAATGTCCTTTAGGGAAAGAATCTGCCATCCTTACCTGGCCTGGCCTACATGTGGCTTGAGACCCAAGCAATGTGGTGGCTCAAAACTGCCCTCTGGTCAATTAGGAATGGGCAATAAATGCTGACCTGCCCAGCGATGCCCACACCACATGAGTGAAGTAAAAGGAAAAAAAAACAAACAAAAGATTCCCCAGAAACTGAACAAAAAATGACTGAACTAGAATCTTTCTAATTTTTATATTACGATATTGCCATTGAAATGAGTTTTGTATTTTCCAGAAGGAAATAGTGCATTTTCTTCAAGTGTGATGACATCAGTGTCATTTTTCACACTGACCTGAGCCAAAAATTATATTGCCATTCTAACCAAAAATTTAATGACAAGAAATGTGTATATTTCATGCTTTTAACATAAGTCCAAAATTGGGCAGGGGTGCTGGCACAGGGAAGCATTATTGCTTGTAAAAAAATCTCACAAAAGTTAACAGTCTTATCAATTAAAGTTCCTGCATTGGAATTAAGCAAGTCAAGTTACAAAATATGTTAACAAAAGAGACTTGTGATGTGGTGTCAATTACGAACCTGCTAATGTGCTTTAATGCAGTTCCTCTAAGATTTAAACACAATTTGGTAATGTTCTAGAGATAATGGGAACTGCAGATGCTGGAGAATCCGAAATAACAAAGTGTGAAGCTGGATGAACACAGCAGGCCAAGCAGGATCTTAGGAGCACAAAAGCTGACTTTTCGGGTCTAGACCCTTCAGCAGAGAGGGGGAATGGGGAGAGCGTTCTGAAATAAATAGGGAGAGAGGGGGAGGTGGACCGAAGATGGATAGGGGAGAAGATAGGTGGAGAGGAGAGTATAGGTGGGGAGGTAGGGAGGGGAGAGGTCAGTCTGGGGAGGACGGACAGGTCAAGGAGGCGGGATGAGGCTAGTAGGTGGGATATAGAGGTGCGGCTTGAGGTGGGATGAGGGGATAGGTGAGAGGAAGAACAGGTTAGAGAGGCAGGGACAATCTGGGCTGGTTTTGGGATGCAGTGGGGGAAGGGGAGATTTTGAAGCTTGTGAAGTCCACATTGATACCATTGGGCTGCAGGGTTCCCAAGTGGAATATGAGTTGCTGTTCATGCAACCTTCGGGTGGCATCATCGTGGCACTGCAGGAGGCCCAGGATGGATATGTCATCTGAGGAATGGGAGGGGGAGTTAAAATGGTTCGCGACTGGGAAGTGCAGTTGTTACTTGTGAACTGAGCAGAGGTGTTCTGCAAAGCGATCCCCAAGCTTCCGCTTGGTTTCCCCAATGTAGAGGAGGCCACAACGGGTACAATGGATGCAATATACCACATTGGCAGATGTGCAGGTGAACATCTGCTTGATATGGAAGTCATCTTGGGGCCTGGGATAGGAGTGAGGGAGGAGGTGTAGGGGCAGGTGTAGCACTTCCTGTGGTTGCAGGGGAAGGTGCCGGGTGTGGTGGGTTCGGAGGGGAGTGTAGAGCGGGCAAGGGAGCCCCGGAGACAATGGTCTCTCCAGAAGGCAGACAAGGGTGGGGATGCAAAAATGTCTTGGGTGTCAATGTGGACTTTACAAGCTTCAAAATCTCCCCTTCCCCCACTGCATCCCAAAACCAGACCAGCTCATCCCCACCTCCCTAACCTGTTCTTCCTCTCACTTATCCCCTCCTCCCACCTCAAGCCGCGCCACCGTTTCCCACCCAGTAACCTCATCCCGCCTCCTTGACCTGTCTGTCCTCCCCGAACTGACCTATCCCCTCCCTACCTCCCCACCTATATGCTCCTCTTCACCTATCTTCTCCTCTATCCATCTTCGGTCCGTCTCCCCCTCTCTCTATTTATTTCAGAACCCTTTCCCCATCCCCCTCTCTGATGAAGGGTCTAGGCCCGAAATGTCAGCTTTTGTGCTCCTGAGATGCTGCTTGGCCTGCTGTGTTCATCCAGCTCCACACTTTGTTATCTTGGTAATGTTCTAAAAAAGTCTGGCAAGGACATAAAAAGTCCCTCCAACATTACCACATGGGGGTAAGTTTCTGCTTTACGAAATACTGATCTCACTTATAACCTGACATTTTACTGCAAAACAATGGAAATGCTGCATTGTCGGAGATCCTTTGGAAAACTAAAAATCTCTGATTTCAATTAAAATGAAAATCGTGTGATTTCTAAAAAAATGGAGAGAAACACTTGCATGTATATAGTGCTTATTACAGGATGTCCCATCGTGCTCTCCACTCAAAGTACTTTTGAAGAACAGCCCTCATTGTAATGTAGGAAATATAGCAGTTATTTTTGAGCAGAACAAACTCCCGCTAACAACAGTGCGATAATAACCATATAAATCCGTTTTGGCGATGGTGATTGGGGAATAAATATTAGCCAAAATATTAAATAGAAGTCCCCTACCCTCTGTTGAATTAGTATCTTAGTGCCAGCACGTTATGGCGAGTGGAGCCTTAACTTAACAATTCACTTGAAAGGCAGAATGTCTTGCATTGTATTATAGAACATAGAACATAGAAAATAACAGCACAGTACAGGCCCTTCGGCCCTCGATGTTGTGCCGACCTGTCATACTGATCTCAAGCCCATCTAACCTACACTATTCCATGTACATCCATATGCTTATGCAATGACAACTTAAATGTACCTAAAGTTGGCGAATGTACTACCATTGCAGGCAAAGCGTTCCATTCTCTTACTACTCTCTGAGTAAAGAAACCACCTCTGACCTCTGTCCTATATCTTTCACCCCTCAATTTAAAGCTATGCCCCCTCGTGCTCGCCGTCACCATCCGAGGAAAAAGGCTCTCCCTATCCACCCTATCTAACCCTCTGATTATTTTATATGTTTCAATTAAGTCACTTCCCAACCTTCTCTCTAATGAAAACAGCCTCAAGTCCCTCAGCCTTTCCTCGTAAGACCTTCCCTCCATACCAGGCAACATCCTAGTAAATCTCCTCTGCACCCTTTCCAAAGCTTCCACATCCTTCTTATAATGCAGTGACCAGAATTGTACACAATACTCCAAGTGCGGCCACACCAGAATTTTGTACAGCTTCACCATAACCTCTTGGTTCCGGAACTTGATCCCTCTCTTAATAAAAGTTAAAACACCGTATGCCTTCTTAACAGCCCTGTCAACCTGGGTGGCAACTTTCAAGGATCTGTGTACATGGACACCGAGATTTCTCTGCTCATCTACACTACCAAGAATCTTACCATTAGCCCTGTACTTTGCCTTCTGGTTACTCCTACCAAAGTGCATCACCTCACACTTGTCCGCATTAAACTCCATTTGCCACCTCTCAACCCAGCTCTGCAGCTTATCTATGTCTCTCTGCAACCTACAGCATCCTTCGTCACTATCCACAACTCCACTGACCTTAGTGTTGTCTGCAAATTTACTAACCCATCCTTCTACGCCCTCATCCAGGTCATTGATAAAAATGACAAACAGCAGTGGATCCAACACCGACCCTTGTGGGACACCACTAGTAAGTGGACTCCAGGATGAATATTTCCCATCAACTACCACCCTCTGTCTTCTTTCAGCAAGCCAATTTCCGATCCAAACTGCTATATCTCCCACAATTCCATTCCCTTTGTGCTGCACTGAAGTGCCTGTTAGATTGTGTGGTTAAGTCTCTAGAGCAGGACATGTATTTACAGCCTCCTGATGCAGAAATCAAAATTTCACTAAAAGAATTATGACTGACTCAACTCCAAATGCCAATCTGCAATGCCAGTTATGAGATTTTGGTAAGTTGTAAATCTAACCCACTATCCTCTGGATACAATGTTAAACTAAGTGGATATAAAGCATCGCATGGTACAATGTTGAGGAGAACACAGAGCTCCCTCAGAGTGCTGGGCATTGACTCACATTCAAACAGACACACCAAAGTTAATGGGAACTGTCATTCATCTCATTGCTACGTGCGGGACTTCATGATGTGCAAATTTTCTGCCACGTTTGTCCATGGAACATTGACTGGGCATTAAACGTGATTTATTATGTGTCAAGTACTTTGGGACATTTCTGAAAAAAGGGCTACTTAAATGCAAGTTTAACCGGAAACAACATGATGTTTCCACACTAACCACACTTAATAAGATTTCATAAAAGAGATAGTAGGAACTGCAGATGCTGGATAATCTGAGATAACAAGGTATAGAGTTGGATGAACACAGCAGGCCAAGCAGCAATCAGAGGAGCAGGAAAGCTGACATTTCGGGTCTGGACCTTTTTTCATTTTCTGAAGGGTTAATACTGTGGAGTGGCACACGCGGCACCCACAGTGATAGTGTCAAATCACCTTGCAGGCAAACCAGTTAAGATCTCAAATGAGTGAGAAATAACAACTAGGTCTTCCTCAAAGTCTTTGTAATGATATCAATCATATCAACATAACCTCCGACTAATTGCTAACATGCAATAAATTATATCTTGATAACGAGAAGAAACTCTTATGGACGTGCTGTTTTTCTCTCCTAGTTAGGCCAAGCAGACCTTGAAGTTTCTTACAGTTAAAGATGATGGTGGCAGGAAACATCAAGAGCATCATCATATATGGCGTAGTGAGCTAACCTACCCATACAATGCATAATGTTGCTGTATGTCCTAGCCAGGATGATCCATGACTTGAAGGACAATTTACAGCTCATAGTCATTGTGATGAATTATAGTGGAACCTCCATTCTCCACACTCCCATTATCCACCTTTTTTTTAACAGCATTAAGTTTGAGCACCTTTGTGTGGAAACTTTAGGGAACTGAGTGACTTAGATTGTAGAGAGGTGTGGGGTAGAATCAGACAAGAATTCCCCTGAGGCCTAGCTTGACATCAGGAGCAACTCGTTGCATCTTTTATGCTTTTGCTAAGCAGCAGTTTCTCACTCGGCTGTGGCCAGTTGCCAATTCAAAGAGATTATAGCTTTTTGAATGTCTTATTAATGCCTTGTTTTATAGTTATCTTACCAAACACACGGAACAGGCTAGATGTTTAGAATTCTCAACATGGAAATCAGAATGGGTTCCTGATGAATTTAGCTCACAGCTAACTACAAATATCATGTCAGGGCATGATCCATGGGCACCGGCTGCATACATGCCCTGCACACAGACAGTGGCGAGTTATTCCAGGAATGGCAATAGTAAGATGGGGATAGAATTGGTTGAGAAAGGTGCCATAGGGATAGGGTGGGGATTTAGAGGGCAATATTGGGAAGATGCAGCAAGGAAGTGAATTAGATCTCATGGCATAAAAGCCCTTCACAAAACTCAACTTAACTGGCTAAAAGAAAAAGTCAGATTCACTAGATTTACGATTTTTTTCCAAAAGATTGTCCTTTTCTCAGCCCTCACAACTGCATAATGGGCTGAGTTGTGACCTACCTCTAGGGAAATGAGTAGGCTGCTAAAATAGCAAATAGCATGGGTAGTGTCAAGTGGTGTTGCCTTCCAGCCAATTACCTTGCTGCACCTTCCCCTTTCTGCTGACATTTACCCAATATCAGTGGGAATTAGTAATGTATGGGGAGACCCTGACTGCCACAGGACTCAGGTTGGGAGAACTGTCCTGTTTGAATAATCTTTGGCCTTTGAAAGAGTGCCCCACTGGCAATGGTTGACCCTCACTCAAGGAATCACATGGCCCTTCCCATCATTAATTGCCAAGCCGACCTTGCAGTCCCTCATTTCCCTTGCTTTGAGGGTGTTTGTCCATTAAAACACCCTCATTGCTCAGGTACAGGTGCAACAATGGCCACTGCTAGAGGTAGTGCTGCTGAGCAGCCAACTCTTGGGACCAAGCTGCCAACCACAATAGGCTGCTTGTAAAAAATGCATCCACACATTCTGCCACTCCTGGAAAGGAGTACTATCCCTTTCTCAAACTGGGTCCTAGTACCACTGCTGCCCATCTAAAAGGTACTAGCCAATTTTAATTCGGTACATTTCTAAACTCTTCCAGTTTTAAAGTAAGATAATGGCCCACAATGTTAAATCTGTTGCTCTCTTCACACATGCTGCCAAGTGAACATTTTCAGCACTTTCTCATTTTATTTTCTAAGACTTTCAGAATTCACTGAATTTTGTTTCAATGTAATGCTTTTTCTGTTATTCACATTTTGACTCTCGTCCATATAACACCCAAAATATTGTAATTCCATGCACATAAGTCTAAATTTTGTGTCTCTTGACTATCCACTATCATGGAAATTGGAGCACATTCCTGCACTGTAATTAGTTTTGCAGATACATGGAACAGTTACATAAAGTAGCCACATGATTGTGATTTCTCAGTGAATGAAAGCATTGTGCACTCGGCTTCTACACAACACAAACACGGAGCCTCTCAAGTTTGATCTAGGACCTGTCACCACAATGAGTTTATGTGAATTGCACAGATAAAAATTAGCTGGAGTTTTCAAGGAGGAGGATTTTCATGATGCTCGGCAAAGCCTGTTGGCAGGAGAGCACAGAAGATATCTCTGGACAAAGACATTGCAAGGCTTGGCTGTGATGCTTCCCTATGATTAGGAAACTGACTAAAGTTGACCTGGATTATAGCTTGCCACAGCATGGGAGCACATCGGGCTGCCACGAAGGAGAGGAAAATACTAAAGGGACCAAAAATGCATCAATCTTCCATTTTGTTATAGGAACTGATGCCAAATCATGAGGGTGTTTAGAATTAGTATGTGGAGGAAAGGATGTTCCCCCCGACAAATATTTTAAAATTCAGGTCTTGGTGTTTGGTGGAAAACTCAGAATAAGGACAACTTGTGTAATGGTATGTTTGAAGATAGATTGTGTTTATTATTGGACTGAATATTTGCAATAATTCCGCTTAAAGTGTTTATTGAATGGCATCAGTTTCATGTGGTCCTCATTTCTATAATCCCACACAGATGGGACACTTTATTGATTGCATAAAACAGGAAAGTGTAGTACAGCAAAGTGAAATGGAGCTTTGTTGCAAAAATGGGTCATCTCAAATGTTACTGCGCAAAAAAGAATTGCTCGAGTGAAAACCACTCCAATTGTCAATAATTCAGCTGGCAAGCTGAAAATGGGAAAAGAAGAATTCAATCTATCACCATCAATCAAAACTGATTCACTATGCCCATATTCTACTGCTTATGTTACTCTACTGCTAGTATAGTCCATTACTTCCAAAATACTGTTCTTCAGCCAATGGATCACTAGCTGTGATTTTTGCCAACATAATAAAAGCCAGAAATTCTTTAAACTAATCCCCAACGTAACAGCACACTTTCAAATTCTGATAGCTTACGGCTTCCTTATTAAAACCCAATGTTCAGAAATTCAAAATCTTGAATTGGTGCAATAAATTCTAATGGTAAATTCAGCCTCTTGTTTTTTTTTGTTTAATCTGTTGCATTGGATGTTGGTCCTAGTCATAATTAGAAGTAATAATGCCCTTGTCTCACTTCTTCAGAACAAAGGAAAGCAGACAAGAGTTCTGCTCAACCTTTTTCCTACTTCCCAGGGTCAGAGGCATTTGATATCTCAATGAGATACCCATCACTAGGAGGGAGATTGTCATAGCTAGGACACAAAATTCCAGTTCTGCACCAACAGGCCCAAAAAGGCTGATGTGGGAAGGCCATGAGCTATTGTTTTGGTGGGAAAGGAGAATGTCATAAGGCCTTTTCCCTTAGACACAACCATAGACACTAGTGCCATTTTCCATTTAACAGTGCAGAATATTACTACTGATAAGGCAAGCTTCCTGGAAATTTAGTCAGGATGTATGCAGGAGAGAGGTAGCCAGTGGTCTGGTGGAGATAAGAGCAGGGCGTATGAGTTTGGGAAGGCAACAGGAAGTCCCATCATCGAGCCCATGACCTCTACTGTCTGTAAGGACAAGGCCAGCAGGTGCATCGGAACTCCACCATCTGCAAGCACTGTTCCAAGTCACTCAATATCCTGCCTTGGAAATGTATCATCATTCCTTCAATATCACTGTCGAAATCTTGAATTCCATACCACACAGCACTGTGGGTGGACCAAAGACTGCAACAGATCAAGAAGGCAGCTCACTAACATCTTCCCACAGTCAAATGGGGTAGACAATAAATGCCAACCTTACTAGAGATGCCCACATTCCATGAACAAATAAAATATCTGGATGATGAGCAAAGGTTTTATATCATGGCTACATCAATGTAGGTAGAATTCTTTTGTAGCTGTGTCTTATGTGTGCAAAGGATCTCAGTACCATATTTACCTTGCAATAAATTAGCCATAAGCAGTTTTGTCTTTAATTGTCAAAAGTTGGAAACATACGCATGAAACCTGCCTCATTATCTACAATGGCTAATATGTAGATACGTTTCACAGCTCATATATGAGCAATCCTTTCATCATTGTAAAAGTTCCAATGAGTTAACGAACTTGTTTCATGCATCAGGTTTCAGAAGCATGATCCTACCTCTTATTAATAAAACCCAAGTCTGCTGCTATAAGTGAAATTTTATACTTCAGGTTTAGCTGCAGCTCATAACATGTTCGGAGTGGTTTGCCGCTTGATTCTATTTTATTCCGTGTGCATCAGAAAGCATTAAAAAAACAGTCAGAACAGGTTTATTTAAAAAGGAGAGAAATAATGAAATGAATATACCTTTACTCAAGCAAGGATGGACCTAATAATTCTGAATCTACAAGCATTATGTTAGCGGAATCACTAAGCGGCAATGTTGACGTGTGTGAAGATGGAGGGAAGATGCATGTTAACTCTGTTGAAGTTGTTAGCCCTCACTGTAAAATTGAATTCATTGGGACAGACTACATATGCAATATCTATAGGTAAGCCTGTTATATTCATTCTTTTTGTATGTTCAATATTTGTGACTTTTATTGGCTGGGAAAAGGCCAACCTTCTCATAGTTTAGCTTTAAATTTCTGACATCTTTGCCCAGACTTATAAAAACCACTTCAATAGAAAGTAAAATTTGCTTTTAATCATATCTGGCCAATGTTTTAGTTAAACTGAGGTTACAAAAATGTGTTGGGTGGAGGGTATGGTTTGAGAGAGAGGGGCTGGATTTCTGATATACTTAAAACAGGGACCAAGCACAGCTGCAGAAACATGATGCTGAATATCCATGTGAAAATGGCCAGACCCAGAATGGAGAGTGTTCATTTCCTCCATCATACTCTTACAAATATTTCAATAAAAGAACATTTATTACACAGAAGTAATTACTTGGGATAATTATGGGACCCGTGAAGGAACTTGAGTAAGAATGCCTGAAATGCTTCATTGAATTGCTGTCATAATTACATTCTGTTTTACACAGTGATTGACTGAAATAAAACTGTTCTGTATGCACAAGCTTGCACAACTGCTCTGTTTGTTTTCCACTGTAGCTATTTTGTCAATTTGCATTTATTTTTGCCAATGATCCAAAAGTTACTTCAAAAAGAAATATATGTCAATATTCAGATCCTGCATGAACTTTTCCATATTGAGGCGCTAAAAAAAGGATTTCTCTCTCAGAATCATATAACACAGAAGGAGGCCATTCAGTTCATCTGGTCTCTGCTGCTCTTTGGAAAAGCTATTCAAATTCACTTGTTGACTGCCATTTTCTTTCTTTTTCAACCATTTACACAATAATTTTTTTGAACATCATTCTGGGATATACTACCACTCCTTTTTTACAAGATGCTGTCTCAATCATAAGAACACACTTTGTAAGAGAAATCGCCTTCATCTCTTTCTGGCTCTTTTGTTGATTAGCTTAAATATATCCTTTTGTACCTAACCGTCCAGTCAGCAGTAACAGTTTTTCAACTCTTAATGTTGAGCCACTCCACCAAACCTCTCCTAAACTGTACTGCTGGTAATGGATTTATTGCAGCTTCTTCAGATTCAGAACACATCAGCAGTCTCTTGTACTGGAATCATTCTGACTGCTAAGGTTTTAGAGTCGTAGAGGCATAGAATTGTACAGGATGGAAACAGGCCCTTCGGTCCAACTTGTCCATACTAACCAAAGTTAAGTTGGTCCCATTTACCAGCATTTGGCCCATATCTCTCTAAACCCTTCCTACTAATGTACCCATCCAGGTGCCTTTTAAATGTTGTAATTGCACTAGCCTCCACCACTTGATCTGGCAGCTCATTCCATACACGCATTACCCTCTTCATGGAAAAAAGTTGTCCATTAGGTCCTTTTTAAATCTTTCCCCTCTCACCCTAAACCTATGCTCAATAGTTTTGGACTACACTATCCTGGGAAAAAGACCTTAGATAATTACCCTACCTGTGCTGTCCATGACTTTATAAACATCTATTAAGTCACCCCTCAGCCTCTGACAAACCAGGGAAAATAACCCCAGTCTATTCAGCCTCCCCCACCAGCTCAAACGCTCCAACCTCGGCAACATCCTTGTAAATATCTTCTGAACTCATTTAAATTTAGCATTTTTCCTGTAGCACGGAGATGAGAATTGAATGCAGGTTCCAAATGTGGCCTAACCAATGTCCAGTATACCCACAAGATGACATCCTAACTCCTATACTCAATGTTCTGGCCAATAAAGGCGAACGTACCAAATGCTTTCTCCACCACACTGTCTGCCTGTGACTTCATTTTCAAGGAACTGTGAGCCTGCATCCCAAAATCTCTACGTTCGGCAACATTCCCAACACCCTATCATTAAATGTTTAAGTCCTGCACCTATTTTCCTTCCCAAAATGTAACATCTCAAACTTATCTAAATTAAAGTCCATCTGGTCATCCTCAGCCCACTGGCTCATCTGATCAAGGTCCTGTTCTGTTCTGAGATAATCTTCTTTACTGTCCACTACACCACCAGTTTTGGCATTATCTGCAAACTTACTAACCGTACTTCCTATGTTCACATCCAGACTATTGATATAAATGGCAAAAAGCAGTGGATCCAGCACTGATCATTGTGGCACACTGCTGGTCACTGGCCTCTAGTCCAAGAAACAAACCCCAACCACATCCATCTGTCTCCTATCTTTGATCCAGTTTTGTATCTAAATGGCTAGCTCTCCCTGGTTCCATGTGATCTAACCATGCTAACCAGTCTACCACGTGGAACCTTTTTGAATGCCTTGCTGAAGTCCGTATAGACAACGCTAACCATTCTGATTTCATCCATCTTTCTTGTCACTTCTTCTTCAACAATCTCAAACAAGTTAGTGAGACACAATTTCCCTTGCGCAAAGCCATGTTGACTATCCCTAATCGGTCCTTGCCTTTCCAAATACATGTAAATTCTGTCCCTCAGAATCCCCTCCAATAACTTACCCATCACTAATGTCAGCATCACCGGTCTTTAGCTCCCTGGCTTTTCCTTACCACCTTTCTTGAATAATGACAATACATTAGCTACGCTCCAGTCTTTAGGCACATCACCGGTAATTATTAATGATATGGGTATCTCAGAAAGCGACCCAGCAAACACTTCGCTAGCTTCCCACAAAGTTCTGGAATTCCCAAAGTCAAGTCCTTGGGATTTCGACAGATTAGAATCTCTACAGTATGGAAACAGGCCATTTAGCCCAACAAGTCCACACTGACTCTCAAAGGAGCATCCCAGAAAGACTCATCCCCTCTACCCTATCCCTGTAACCCTGCACTTGCCATGGCTAATCCACCTAATTTACATATCCCTGATCACTGTGGGAAATTTAGCATAGACAATTCACCTAACCTGCACATCTCTCCTATGAGAGGAAACCAGAGCGTCCTGGGGAAACCCACACAGACACAGGGAAAATGAGCAAACTTCATACTAAAGGTCACCTGAGATTGGAATTGAACCTGGGTCCCTTGTGCTCTCCGGCAACAGTGCGAACCAATGGGGCACCATGCCACCCTTATGCGTTTGAATACACCCAACACCTCCTCCACTGTAATATAGATATTTTTCAAAATATCACTATTTATTTTGTCAAGTTCTGTAAATTCCACATTCACCTCCGTAGAAACTACTGCCATGAAATACTGATTTAGTATCTGACCCATGTCCTGTGGTCCCAACATAGACAGCCTTGTTGTTCTTTAGGGTGCCCCATTATTTCCCTGGTTATTCTTTAGTCCATAATGTATTTGAAAATCTCTTTGGATTCTCCTTAACACTATTTGCCAAAGCTATTTCATATCCCCTTTTTGCCCCCCTGATTTCAACATATAATTTTACAATAAATATTCAGAGCTGACTTTAGATCGGCAGCAGAAACAGGATATTAAATATACAAAACCAGCTTGAATTCAAGCTAATGCAAAGTTCATCGAAGCAAGGTGTTGAGGAAAACAGCTAAAGGCTGTTCTACTGAGAAAGTTTTCAATAAGTACCCTATACACCTGAGGCACGTATTGCCATTGAAATCAAGTTGTATTTCTTTGGTTTGGCATATCTGCACATGTCAAAATACAGCTGAAGGTTATTTCTACTAGTTGTGTTACAAATTAACTGTATGAATTACAAATGGCTTTACACAGCAGACTACTGAAATTAAATCTTCTCATTTACATTCAGCAAGGTATCAGGATGTCATGAAGGAGTTTTACTTTCTTATACAATGCATGCATTCAAACTGTGGATTCACAAAGGATACAGATCATCAAATGTATTTATTATGGGGATGTTCCAAACTAGCATTTCTGAATTGTGGCAATACTGCACATGAAAGAAGAAAGTATTTAACATATCTCTGTAATGGTGACAATTTAACCATCCTTGATTGTCATAATGACATGTGTTATTTCATTATTGCCCTTTATGGAAGGAAATCTACTGTTTTTACCTGGTCTGGCCTACCTGTCTCTGCAAACAAACAGCAAAGCCATTGACCCTTAACTCTCCTCTGAAATGGCCTAGTAATCCACTCGGATATACTGAAGCACTCCAGAAAAGTAATTAACAGGATAGGGGTATCAGTGACTGGGCTAGCATTTATTGCCCATTCCTAGTTCTCCTTGAGAAGATAATGGTGAGTTACCTTTCTGAGCCACTGCAGACCATTTGGTGTAGGTTGACCCACAATGCTGTTAGGGAGATAGTTCCAAGATTCTGACCTAGCGACAATGAAAGAATAGTGATATATTTCCAAGTCAGATTGGCAAATGGTTTGGTAGAGAATTTGCAGTTTTCCAATGCATCTGCAGCTTTACACCACCTTCCAAAGGGCAATTAGGGGTTCTCTTCTTACCCTCATTCAAAGATTCAAAGTAGCCCTTTTGTTCTTGTACATCTGTAATCCTCTCTGCTTTACAGTACCACAGAGTGTTAAAGTGCATGCAGTCACTCTTAAGTACAGAGCGATACCTCCAGACAGATCTAGGCACCTAAAGCGAAAGGATGACATTCTAATTGCTCATTCAGTGGCAATCCTGGTAGTCAGGCCATTCTCATTGTAGGGTTCCTGGGGGTCTTCATTTTCACAGCCACTGGTAAAGTGTAGCCAACATATTGAGCAGGGAACAGACCTTCAACACTGTCGTTTTCTGCCAGCTTTGATGTGATAAGCTGAGCCTATGGAAGAACTGTTTTGCTAGGTGGTTGGTTAAGCAGAGCTTCTGGCTATAAACTCTGAGATGTGGGCAATATCTCTTTTGACCTCAGTATTTCTAGATAGAAACCAGCCCTGACGTTTTCCCTTACATATCTTAACAGATTGAAGGAACACAGAAGTCTCAGAAAGGTTGTGGCTATGTAATTGTGCAGAAACTGTCAGGAGTGTCCTGTGGTATAGCAGCAGTGTCTCTATTCCCTAAGCTAGAAGGTCTGCATTCATATTCCACCTCTGATGACAGTATGCCATGGCATGGCTGATTGGGATAAGGGTAAAAAAAAAACAAATGATAGTTGCACCACTCAAAATCCATCCAGTGAAAAGCTTGTTGATTTTGGCATGTAGATTTCTACCTTGCATTCAAATGTACCTCCATTAGACCTGGAAGTAGATGCATTGGAATCAGGGTGTACATCAGCAATCCAAATCAAAACCTTTCACCCCCTCCCACCCACTTTCAGTCCAGCACTGTTCCATAGGCTCAGCTTATCACATCAGAGGGTGGTGGATAACTATCATCTTAAAGGCTTGCTCCCTGCTGGATTTAGCAGCTGTGAAAGTGAAAATCCAAAGAAGCACTACAATGAGAATGAATTGACCACCAGCAACGTTACTGAATTAACTGCACAGAGGCTGGAACCCTGTCTCCAAGTCACCCTTTATTTACTTGTGCACAATGAAGTCAGTCCTCTGAGGAGATTCTAAATCCTCTGTGTTTCTTTTTTTTCTTCATTTTTGTTTCTGCTTTTTTTGGTCCCCTGCACTACTGTTATCCAGCAGTAGCACTGATCTTCTCCAGCACCCATGCTGTGTGTGTGTAGGTGTGGGACACAGTTAAAAAAAAATGCCAGGTGTGCAAATAACTTTATTAACACATGTCCAGCAGGAAAATTCACCATGGGACCAGAGCATCAGTATCAAGCAGAGTCCCTGTAGGGGCAATGCCTATTTGAAAGAAAAAGTGAGAGGGAAGGTAGGGATCAAATCAAAATAGAGCTTTGGGGGAAACAAAGCATTCCACACCCCATGGTGCCAGCCTGTCCCAAAAGGCATTGAGAGCACCAATGCACACTGCTTGCTCCTTCTCCAGGCATGGACATAGCTGTGGAAGAAGGGCAGGGAGTTGGCCATAATGGCCCCCTCCACAGCCAGCTTGGCCACGCCCAGGAGCAGACCCACAAGGAGATCCACTGACCTGCCTACCCGCCTCCGTACTGGGTACCCAAAGATCAGGAGTGTGGGGCTGAAGTAACCAAAAACACAAAAAGAAGTCTTTGAGGTAATTGAAAAGGGAGTGCAAGCGACCAGTCCCAATATATATATATGGCCCACAGACTCCACAGCGCCGCAAATCAGACATTTGGGCTGGGAGTCTGTGAACCACTACAGTCTGCAATTACACGGGACTCCTGTGTGCAACATCCTTCCCCCTGCCAGATCCCTGAGGGAAAGGGGAAGGGACTCCCACATAGATGGTCCTCCATTGGGAACCCCTGCCTCCCAGTGGTAAATGGGTGTTCCCGGCAGCAATCTGTACAGAGCTTGCCGTTTTACATCTTTAAAAGATACAAAGGTGAAATTCCGGAGGCGGCTCAGGTTGTGGGGACCAGGCCCCCAGCGGGAGGAATGGGGCCAAAGTGAAATTCCATCTGGGCAGGGGTACGTGCAAGTAGGATCCCACCGCACACCTGAGCATCCTCTAACTTTGGTGCATGAAGTCGGGTCCGAGCACTGCCATTTTGAAGTGTTGAATAATGGTGGCTGTGAACCGGATGTCTACCATGGCTCTGCGTGCCAATTCCTGTGGCAGCATCCAGCCCAGGGCACCACCACTCAGCACGTCCCCAACTCTGATCAGTCCCACAGCCCTTCTTTTCGACAGCCAATCAAAACGGCAATTACTGAGGTGCAGATTCCTGAGCAGCGGCTCTCTGATGATGGAGGCCGCTCCGGCTGGAGGGTAGGTGCAATATGAGTTGGCCATATCCCAGACAGTGATCAGGTTCCTGGTAAAAAACAGGCAGTGGCCTGAGGGTGATCTCCAAACCCTCACAGTCGATAAATAGGAGCTACATGTCTTAGCTGAGGTTACACGCCTGGTAGAAAATAATGCCCTGTGTATATTGGTCAGCCAGCCTTCCTGATTGACGCGGGTTAACATCCTCAGTCAAGGGCCTCATAGTCAACAAGATCCACCTGTACAACTTTACGGTTGCAGGAACAGAGATCTAGGAGAGTATATTCATATACTTTTAAAAGTGGAAGTCAAATGGAGACATCTTTAAAAAAGAAATTGGAACCTTTGGTTTATAAACATGGTGTGAGGAAATTTCTCAGCTTAAAATGCTGTCATTGTTTCACAACACACTACTATTTGTTCGCTCAAAAAACACACAGAATTGAGATACAGCATGATCAGGGCATTGAGTCTCTCACACCCTTACCGAAACCAAGCAGAACAAAATAAATAAAGCAAAGAACTGTGAATGCTAGACATTTGAAACAAAAGCCGAAATTGCTGGAGGAACTCAGCAAGTCTGGCAGTATCTGTTAACTTGCAAAATTAATTCTGCTTTCTCCCCACAGATGTTGTCAGACGTGCTGAATTTCTCCAGCCATTTCTGTTTCTGCTTCAGCACAAAATAAAGAATTAGAGGTAATCACATTGCACAGCTGCACAAGCACAGCTTCTATAGGTTTGTGATTTTTAAGCTTTCAGCTAAACAAGTGCCCCCCACCCCAGCATGAGTGCAGGAGTAATAAGATTGGCTGTGGTGATTAAAGCTTTAATATCCCAATTCTGTTTGGAGTAAATAGAAGAGAAAGGAAAAAGAGTGTAAAGAGAAGATCTTCTTCTGGTTAAGTGGTAGTCTCACAGCCTTTGAGCCAGGAGGTCTGAGTTTGAGTTCCACCTGCTCTAAAGGCATATAATAACGCGTGAAAAATACCTATGACAGAATGCCAAAGCACAGGTGTTTTAAAGTAGGTCTATAGCACCATGGTGGTACCCCTGCCTCTGGTCTAAGAGGCCTAAGTTTCAAGCTCAGAGATAATGGGAACTGCAGATGCTGGAGAATTCCAAGATAATAAAATGTGAGGCTGGATGAACACAGCAGGCCAAGCAGCATCTCAGGAGCACAAAAGCTGATGTTTCGGGCCTAGACCCTTCATCAGAGAGGGGGATGGGGAGAGGGGACTGGAATAAATAGGGAGAGAGGGGGAGGCGGACCGAAGATGGAGAGTAAAGAAGATAGGCGGAGAGAGTATAGGTGGGGAGGTAGGGAGGGGATAGGTCAGTCCAGGGAAGACGGACAAGTCAAGGAGGTGGGATGAGGTTAGTAGGTAGGTGGAGGTGCGGCTTGGGGTGGGAGGAAGGGATGGGTGAGAGGAAGAACCGGTTAGGGAGGCAGAGAGAGGTTGGACTGGTTTTGGGATGCAGTGGGTGGGGGGGAAGAGCTGGGCTGGTTGTGTGGTGCAGTGGGGGGAGGGGACGAACTGGGCTGGTTTAGGGAAGCATTTGGGGAAGGGGAGATTTTGAAACTGGTGAAGTCCACATTGATACCATTAGACTGCAGGGTTCCCAGGCAGAATATGAGTTGCTGTTCCTGCAACCTTCGGGTGGCATCATTGTGGCACTGCAGGAGGCCCATGATGGACATGTCATCTAAAGAATGGGAGGGGGAGTGGAAATGGTTTGCGACTGGGAGGTGCAGTTGTTTGTTGCGAACTGAGCGGAGGTGTTCTGCAAAGCGGTCTCCAAGCCTCCGCTTGGTTTCCCCAATGTAGAGGAAGCCACACCGGGTACAGTGGATGCAGTATACCACATTGGCAGATGTGCAGGTGAACCTCCCTCACCCCTATCCCAGGCCCCAAGATGACATTCCACATTAAGCAGAGGTTCCTCTACATTGGGGAAACCAAGCGGAGGCTTGGAGACCGCTTTGCAGAACACCTCCGCTCAGTTTGCAACAAACAACTGCACCTCCCAGTCGCAAACCATTTCCACTCCCCCTCCCATTCTTTAGATGACATGTCCATCATGGGCCTCCTGCACTGCCACAATGATGCCACCCGAAGGTTGCAGGAACAGCAACTCATATTCCGCCTGGGAACCCTGCAGCCTAATGGTATCAATGTGGACTTCACCAGTTTCAAAATCTCCCCTTCCCCAACTGCATCCCTAAACCGGCCCAGTTCGTCCCCTCCCCCCACTGCACCACACAACCAGCCCAGCTCTTCCCCCCCACCCACTGCATCCCAAAACCAGTCCAACCTGTCTCTGCCTCCCTAACCGGTTCTTCCTCTCACCCATCCCTTCCTCCCACCCCAAGCCGCACCCCCATCTACCTACTAACCTCATCCCACCTCCTTGACCTGTCCGTCTTCCCTGGACTGACCTATCCCCTCCCTACCTCCCCACCTATACTCTCTCCACCTATCTTCTTTACTCTCCATCTTCGGTCCGCCTCCCCCTCTCTCCCTATTTATTCCAGTTCCCTCTCCCCATCCCCCTCTCTGATGAAGGGTCTAGGCCCAAAACATCAGCTTTTGTGCTCCTGAGATGCTGCTTGGCCTGCTGTGTTCATCCAGCCTCACATTTTATTATCTTAGTTTCAAGCTCAACCTGCCCTAGATCTATGTCATAACATATCCAAAGAGGTAGACACCAAGTCTCATGTCTGTTGAGGTGCAATTAACTTAACCTTACCTCTGTGAGTGTATTTTAACATAGCTGAACAGGCTAATGAAAACAAATACAAGATGACCTGCTTGTGGCACCATGTTAATGATAGGCCTGGGTTCAGGCTCCACCAGCGTGTCTCAACAGGTTGATTTAAAAATAAAGTAATTGAAGCTTCGTATATGAGAAAGTTGTCATGCAGTGATGCTGTCACTCCCTCTGGACCACCTTAACACTTCAGGGCAAGTTGTTTAAAAGCACATAAAGCTTCACATTCCTGAAATTTGTAGAAGTAAAGCTGAAGGGAGGGGGGATAAAATATGAGCCCCTGTTTTCTAAACCCCCAGTGCGCTGGGTGCAATTGAACCTTACTTGTTTTGACATATATCATAAAATCAAGTTACATTTTTAACATGTTCATGTTATCAGAGAGAGAGAGAGAGAGGAGGTGAGTTGCGACTGAACAGAGGGAAAAAAACACGCTAAAACATTGCATAACACGCTAAAACATGTCATGCAATCAGCCATGAAAAATCAGAAGGTTGTATTTTTCTCCAACATTATCCAGAAGCAACTTGCGAAAATATTACCCAGCTACTTGCATTGTGCACACATGTAATTGCCACATGTGGAAATGCTCCATTAAAGTAGCTGCTAGTTTAAAGGAGCAGGTCCTCCCATGCCAAAGGTACTTTTGCCAGGAGTGCAGTGTAAATCCTGATTGTGTGCGTGTAATCTTGTTTTCTGTCGCACGTCAGTGAGTTCATGTTGGCAGAGTGGAAGCAGGTCCAAGCATATTATTGGTCTATATGCTACAATAAAAACCGTATTTGTAAAGCATCTCATTATGTAGAGAAATAGGAAATAGTTTCAGATATATGAGTTGGTTTTGAAGAGCTAACAAGGTGTGGAGCTGGATGAACACAGCAGGCCAAGCAGCATCTTAGGAGCACAAAAGCTGACGTTTCGGGCCTAGACCCTTCATCAGAGAGGGGGATGAGGAGAGGGAACTGGAATAAATAGGGAGAGAGGGGGAGGCGGATTGAAGATGGATAGAGGAGAAGATAGTTGGAGAGGAGACAGACAAATTAAAGGGGCGGGGATGGAGCCTGTGGAGCCTGTATAGGTAGGGAGGTAGGGAGGGGATAGGTCAATCCGGGGAGGAAGGACAGGTCAAGGGGGCAGGATGAGGTTAGTAGGTAGGAAATGGAGATGTGGCTTGAGGTGGGAGGAGGGGATAGGTGAGAGGAAGAACAAGTTAGGGAGGCGGGGACGAGCTGAGCTGGTTTTGGGATGCAGTGCAAGGAGGGGAGATTTTGAAGCTTATGAAGACCAGTAGTTTTTATAACATTAGATAATGCCTTAAACAGTACATTTGTTTTGCTATTTCAAGTTTATGTCTTTTTGGATTGTAGCTTATGGTAGGTTCTCCTCTTCCCTTCCTTTCCTCCAATGATCAGTGAGTTGCCATCAATAATCCAGACCATGGAGTGACATCTCTAAAGCTCTTTCCACCTCCCACTACCTTTTCTCCTTTGAGACCATCCATAGGAATCCCCATCTTTAAACAATTTGGCTCAATATTCACTTTCGTCTGAGTGAAGTGCCCTGGATTATTATTTTATAGTAATTTTAAATATTATTTATTAATAATGAGCTATCATTTTTGCAATTTTTAATCACAACAGGAATTAGTGTTGAGAGTGAGTGAAATGCCCATTATTCACAAATTTAAAAACATTTGATTTTTCATACCTATTGGCTCTCATATATAAAATAATTCCAGAATCACTGAATTTATGCAGTGCAGGGGAAGGCATTAAGCCCATTATATCTGAATTGGTTTTCTCAACGAACATTTTACTGAGCACCCTTCTGCCGTCTTCCTCTGTGGCCCTGCATATTCTTCAGTTTCAAGAAACAGGATAACTCCCTTCTCAATGTCTCAATTGAACCTGGTCATGTCATTCTCAGGCAATTGGACCAAACCCTAATGTGCTGTATTAAAAACTTTCCTTTTCCTCTTGAATTGCCTTTGCTTATTTAGCCAATTACTTCAAATTTGTGCCTTCTCAGCCTTGATCTTTTCATGAGCGGGAAGAGCCACTTCCCTATCTATTATCATAGGCTCCCTACAGTGTGGAAACAGATTCTTTGGCCCAACAAGTCCGCACCAAACCTCAGAGCTTCCCACCCAGACCCATCCCCCGTAGCCCACACATCCCTGAACATTGGGGCAATTTAGCACAGCCAATCCACCTAGCCTGTGCATCTTTGGACAGTGGGAGGAAACCAGAGCACCCAGAGGAAACCCACACAGACACGGGGAGAATGTGCAAACTCCACACAGACTGTCACTCGAGGGTGGAATTGAACCCGGGTCCCTGGTGCTCTAAAACAGCAGTGCTAACCGTTGAGCCACCATGCCACCCTGTATTGTCCAGACACCTCATGAAGTTGAATACCATTATCCAATCTCTTCACGATCTTCTCTTCTCCAAGAAAACAAAACAGTTATATCTTCACCAGTCTGTCTTCATTACCAAAGTTGCTCATTCAAGGAAACATTCTCATTAATCTCTTTTGTACCTTATCCCATACCTTCACATTTTTCTAAACGTGTGTTGTCCATAATTTTTTATTATTCACTCATGGGATATGGGTGTAGCTGGCTGCCCAGCATTTATTGCTCATTTCTAGTTGCCTTTGAGAAGGTCATGAGAGAAGTGAAACTAAGAAGTAAAATTAAAATCGCAACAATTATTTTAACAAATCTAACAAATTAAGGGACTCAAACTATCATTGATAGACAGGTGTGATTAAGACAGGAAAAGAAACAGAAATTGTTGAAAAAGCTCAGCCAATCTGGCAGCATCTATGGGCAGAAATCAGAGTTAATGTTTTGGGCCCAGTGATTTCTCTTCATACATGTTTCCAGATCTGCTGAGCTTTTCCAGCAATTTCTGTTTTGTTTCCTGATTTACAGCATTCACAATTCTTTCACTTTTTAATCTAAGTATCTGTACCTAGATATCTTGTACCTAAGATGATGCCATTAGCGAAGACATTGTAAACTTTTCACTGCACTCATTCGAATGCACGTGACAGTAAAGCTAATAGATTTATTCATGCAGTATCAGTCACGGCTGATCCCAGCCCCACCTTTCCACGCACCTTTCCCAGAACATCTCGCTACTCAGTGGGCTTCACAAAAGTCACTGGCATCCTTTATACTCCTGCCATCTTTACAGGCTGTTGTGCAACCAGGCAAGCACTCTCTGCACAATTTCAGAGATTTGTCCTAGACATGGCATATAGGGGGAAGTCAGTTTTCAACTTTGTAGGCAGGAACCAAAAGATCCTGCTGGGTGGGGCAGTGCAGCAGCAGGGCTTCCTCCTCCTCCTAGGACCAACATGAGGGCATGATGCCAGACCATGCCAGTCCAGTCCATGTTTGCCACCTGGGTTAAAGGAATCTCAGTTGTCTGAAGAAATGTCCAACACTGGAGGAAAAATGTGAATAGTCTTCTTTATTCCACCACTGTAAGAGCCATCATTGTCCGTCCAACACATCACTCACCTTCTATTGGTGCAACCTCACTTATCTCCCATCATGGTTCATGCACTACCACTATTACTTGCAACATTGTCCTTCACCCACTTTCAGCCACCCCAGATCCCCTGCACACGCTTTCTGCTGCCTAATCACTCATTTGGACCAAACCCCCAACCTGCACTAAAAGTCACAGCTATGCCATCTATCTTTGTCTCCCTTAATACCTGCGTCTTTCTCATTCCAGGAGGTAAACAGCCCCCATTCAGACAGAAAGGCCGAAGATGGGTGGTGGGCTGCCCAACTTCCTGCTCCTTTCAGAAATCGTTCGAGTCATGGATGGTCCCAGAGGACTGGAAAATCGTTAAGATGACACCTCTGTTTAAAAAGGGAGTAAGGCAAAAGATGAAAAATTACAGGCCGATTAGCCTAACCTCAGTTGTGTTTAAGATTTTGGAGTCCATTGTAAAGGATGGATTTCTGAATATTTGGAAGTGTATGGTAAAGTAGGGCAAAGTCAGCATAATTTCATCAAAGACAAGCCATACCTGACAAATCTGCTAGAATTCTTTAAGGAGGTAATGAGCAGGTTAGACCAAGGAGAACTAATGAATGTTATCTACCTGGAATTCAAGAAGGCCTTTGACAAGGTGCTGCACTGGAGGTTGCTGAGTAACATAAGGGTACATGGTGTTAGAGGCAAGATGTTCGCATGGATAGAAGATTGGCTGTCTGGCAGAAAGCAGTGGGTGGGGATAAACGGGATCTCAGGACTAGCAGCCAGTTATTAGAAGTGTTCCACAAGGGCCAGCATTGGGACCACAACTTTTCACTCAATACATTAAGATCGTGGAAGGACAGGTAGTATTGAGGATATGGGGAAGCTGCAGAAGGCTTTGGACAGGCGAGGAGATTGGGCAAAGAAGTGGCAGATGCAGTACAACGTGGGAAAGTGTGAGGTCATGCACTTTGGTAAGAAGAATAAAAGCATGGACTATTTTCTAAGAGGGGAGAAAATTCAGAAGTCTGAAGTGCAAAGAGACTTGAGAGTTTAAGTCCAGGATTCTCTCAAGGTAAACTTGCAGGTTGAGTCAGTAGTCAGGACGGCAAATGCAATGTTGGCATTTATTTTGAGAAGCCTTGAATATAAATTTCTGCTCCTATGTCTCATGGTCTTATGGCATTATGCTCCTAAACATAATGTGGAGGCCATCCTAATTCTGACTGCTTGGTGTTCCATGGCCAGCATGGAAGTCATGGAGGAACATGAGGTGAGCAAAATTTGCAAGGCACCCACTCTGATTTCCTTGTCTGGTTTTCTCAACGTTTAGCTCATTTGACAAGTTTGGTAAAATAGCAGACTTAAAAAAGTGACCTGGGCTCTGAATAATTTGCTTCACAAGAAATGATTCCCCTTAGTTGGCAGTAACGAGCTGCTACCTCACAAGAAACTCTGCTCGTCAAGGTGTAAAGCTGGCATGAAATGCTCCTGATGATGGGCCTCATTAGATTCTTAACTGATTCGTATATATATCTCGCCACAGCCCATGTCACTCTGACCCCCCTTAGAAGAATCCACCTGTTGTTTCTGCTTTACCTATTGATAACTTTGATGTTTTGAAAACCCCTCAGAGATAGGACATTTCATTGAAGGGTCCATTCTGGCGCTCTTAAATCTAACTAATTCCCTTTACTGATGTGAGATTTTTCTTCAAGTAATTGTTGGACTATATATTAACATTGTGTGATTTTTCATCTTCTCCACCCCAGTCCAAAACCAACACCTCCACGTTGAGATTTCTCTTGGTTGAGGTTTCAAGCTGACAGCAATTTTGACTGGGTAGGTTTACCTTGCCTCAGTGGTGAAGATAGTTGAACCATGAATAAAGTTTTTACTGAAGTCCATATTGAATTTATTGTTGATTACGCAAATATGCCATTAATTATCTTTCACTTTATTATAGAACTGTTGCAGGCAGTCAAATTTTCAGTCAGAATTGCTGAACGAAACATTATCTGTCTGACCTATATTGACAGTTACATGAGTTCAGCTTCCTTCTCAAGTACTTACACAGATACAATACTAGTTATTTTCACAGTGTTACATTAGACACTGTACTAAGTGAACATTACAAAATATTGACTTGAAAGTTAGCGATATTTGATCAGAAACATGCCATTCATTAGTAAAGTAATTGATAATAATACCAAGCTATTATTGATAATAGTTGTAATTATACATTGTAAGTGGGTGAATAGGGTCATGGTGTGAAATGCGGCAGAATCTGAGACATCTGATGAGGCCCATTTGATATTCAGATTAATTTGCTGCATTTTTTTAACCAAGTTCTGAGCATTCAGATGAGATTCATGAGCAGTGAATTGCCAATGAAGAAAGATCAGTGCTTGTTAATGGCCTTATTAATTGCACATTTTGCTTCATTAACATGCTCCTTCTAATTCTACCACATGTCATGAGCAGAGAGCTCTCAACATTGAAGTCAGAGTGAGTACTAACAGATTCTGCTTGCCGTCTGCTCCAAAGCACTTCCACATTTCATGTATCAGCGTGTCAGAGTTTGGTCTTTGAGTGCCAACCAAATGCACACCATGTTCACTCCGTGTTCGACATGTGTCAGCCTCTAAGAACTTCATGGTACATCTCTGACCCACCTACAAGACACTTCTGCACTTCAATGCCTTGAGTGCCTTGACTTGGCATTTCACCTGGATGATGGTACACATAACAGAAAATCTCACCTTCAGTGTTGCGCTGGAATCGTGGCTTAGTTTTTGTGGTCTCACAACCCATGCCATAAAGAATGTTATCAATGATTGAGTAACAGCTAACACTTTGGATTCAATAATATGAATTGAAATTTTGTCTAGCTATTTCTAGAATTGTACTGCCAGTAATCATTGGCAAAAACTGAACTGAGCCAGTCATATAAATGCTGTGGCTACAAGGACAGGTTAATTCTTTGCTGAGTAATTCAGCTTCTGGCTCCCCAGTATATGTTTACCATCTCCAATCAGAAGTGAGAAGTGCGGTGGAGTTCTGTCCACTTGTCTGGATGAGGGCAGATCCAAAACCACCATCCAAGGACAAAGCAGTCCGCTGTTGGCATCCCATCCATTATCTTAAGCTTTCATTGCCTCTGCCACCAATACACGGTGGCAGAAGTGTGTACCATACACAAAATACACTGCATAAACATACCTCGACTCTGTCAACAGCATCTTCCAAACCTCTACCATCTCAAAAGTCAAGGACTGGAGGTGCATGGGAATACCATCTTTTGAAAGTTCCCCTCCAGGCCACACATCTCTCTGATGTGGAATGATGTTATCTTCTTTACAGTCACTAAGTCAACATCCTGGGACTCCCTTCCTAACATTGCCGTGGTGTGCCGACACCCCTTGGACAGCAGAAGTTCATAAAGGTGGTTCAGCACCACCTTCTCAAGGATTTTTAGGTCAGGCAGTGAATGCTTGCCCAGGCAGCAATATCCACATCGTGAGAAAAAGAAAACATTAAAGTCAGTTTATCAAGCTTAACTCCTTGATGTACTTGTCACAATGTGCACATTAATGTAAATACAATTTGACAGCTAATACTGAGCAATATGATCACAATCTGCAAACTTGAATGTGCCATTTTTTATTAATTCTCAAAATGTCAAACAACATTAGTAGGTACAGGTCAGTTTAATATCTATTGAGAAGTTGGATATTAAACTGACCTGTAGCTACTAATGTAAGCTGCTTTCCTCTGAATTGCTGTCATCCACCAAGTGAGGGTGTTCACATTAGATGTTTGGTGGAGGATTCCAAACAAAGTCAAGATGATTTGTAACAGTGGAGGAGATTGTCTTTCTGTGAACCAGCTGTCTTTGCCTTTCTTGGTCGTGGAAGTCCTCTTAATGTGACAAAAGCAGCACTTTTCACCTCTTTAATATTTTATGAAAGCTATCTTGACATTCATATTTAGCTTTGCAACATATATTCCATTTTCCATTAGACTTCCAACCATTAGAGAACAAGATGTTAATCTTCTATTATTGTATATTCAAAATGATAGGGCCAGGCAATCAAACAACCTTTGCATCCATTGCACCAACAGAATGCAATTATCCTGTATAAACCTGATAACCTTGTTAGAAGACTCATGTAAGTGCCTTGTTAACTCAACTCTGTACAAAAGAATGTGCCTTTTGTAAATTTCCACCGACTATAAAGGATATTGAAATGCATGCCTCACACCATGATGATCAAGTTCTTTTACAATAATCCTTCAAAATAAACGCTGGCCTGAATTTTAAATGAATAAAAGAAGTTCTTTGATCTTGGCAGTAGGGTGAACTTAATGTTAAATTTCATGCGGTTGGTTTTAATGGAGCTTTCTTTTTCGTACTTAGTCACACTTCAAGCTCCAGGAGGTCCAAATAAACTGAGAAAATATTGAATTTTGAATAGCACTGATGGGGATGTGAGTTATGTCTCTTGTCATAGTTACATGCAAGAATCTTTGCTTATGTGGCAATCTCGGTGTTACAAGGAGCATATATTATTCTGAGCTTAGCTGAGAAAAATCATTTCACTAGCTTTGCAACTTATAGGTCCAGAGCTTACATTAATACCATTTAAAACATTTATGAAGGTATACCATCTGTGCTGCTGAAAAGATAAGCCAGCTTACAAGTGAGCGTAAAGGCATTTAAAATACCAGGCATGTTTTCTACCGAATGACCTTGATGACTGCAATCTCACAAATTTAATTTCTTTTCCAACTAAGGATCATTTCCAGTCACTTATTAAAGTATGGTGGGCTTTTGAGTCTTCACTTCTGCTGAAAGGGTTTTTTGTTTTATCTCAAAACAATCTGTCAATTTAACTACAGCCATTCCTACTTGACAAAAAGCATGAGTCAGCTGAAGTGGTGGAAGGCAAAGAGAGACACAAGACAAACACTCAGAAACAATAGTGGTTTTGCTTAGTTTCCTATCTGAGATTTCTCAGGGCTTTTCCAGTAGCATTCATCAATTTGGAACAATTCCGGAACAGGTTTCAAGTCGTTGCAATGATGAAACGTACAAATGGTGATCCACACTCTGAAAGGATTCAATTCGTGAAAACCTGTATAGGTATCAGCGCAACTGCATATGAATAAGTTTAGCTGAACAAACTATCAGCCAAATAAGAGTTGAATCATTTCACTTTATACATATCAATGTCTAGCAATTGATATTATTCTAATAGTTATTACAGAAATATACTTCCAAATCATAATGTGTTGAAGGTTTTGTAGCACACTATTTTCAGATATTTTACTCATATATAGTTTTCAATGCTTCCGCCCAATCCTCCAGCTTTGTATTAACATATCTTAAAATCTGATTATACAGTTAGATAAAGCAGACCCAATTTTTTATGGGCTGTGAACAGACTGATTTTTGTTTGGCAGGTATATGAAATAGAAACTTACCCAGGAATGTATTTATTGTGCCCCCTTGCCCTTTTAAATTTATTTGGCAGACCAAGTTATCTAAAATGTATGGAAGGGCACAGACAAATTCAAATTAAATGGAGGTGCAAAGGGAAAGAAGACAGTGATACTTGGCTTCCTGGTGCCCGATTTGGGTTCCACTTGGGCCCCTCAGCTCCTGATCTCATTACAGTCTTGGTTCAAGCATATACAATAGAGCTGAATTCCAGCCGTGAGGCGAGAGTGGCAGCCCTGGACATCAATGCTACGTTTGACTGAGCGTGGCATCAAGGAGTCCTAGCGAAACTGGAATCAATGGTTACCAGGGGATAAACTCTCCACTGATTGGAGTCATACTTGGCATGGAGGAAGATGGCTGTGGTCGTTGCAGGCCAGTCGTTTCATTTCCCAGTCATTGTTGCAGGAGTTGATCACGATAGAGTCCTCAGCCCAACCATCTTCGGCAGTTTTATCAATCACTTTCCCTCCTTCATAGGGTCAGAAATGGGGATGTTCACTGATGATTGCACAATGTTCAGCAACATCATGACTACTCAGGTGCTGAAGCAATCCAATTACAAATGCAACAATATCCAGGCTGAGGCTGACAAGGGGCAAGTAACATTCAAACTTCACAAATGCCAGGCAATGACCATCTCCTACAACAGAAAATCTAATCACCACCTCATGACATTCAATCATGCAATGCTGTTGCTATCATTGAATCCCTCACTATCAATATCCTGGAGGTGACAATTACCCAGAAACTCAATTGGGCTCACCACATAAACACAGCAGCTGCAAGAGCTGGTTCGAGGCTCAGAATTTTATGACGAGTACTTTACCTACTGTTTCCCCAAAGCCTGCCCACCATCTACAAGGCACAAGACAGGAGTGTGATGGATTATTCCCCACATGCCTGGATGAATGCAGCTCCAACAGCTCTTAAGAAGCTTGAAACAATCCAGGATAAAATAATGTACTTAAAACAATGCACCACATCTACAAGCATCCACTCCCTCTACCACTGATCCTCAGTAGCAGCAGTGTGTACTATCTACAAGATGCTCTGCAGAAATTCATCAAAGATCCTTAGACAGCACTTTTCAAACCCACCCACACTCCATGTGGAAGGACAAGGACAGCTGATACATGGAAACCCCGTCATCTGGAAGTTCCGCTCCAAGCCACTCACCATTCTGACTTGGAAATATCTTGCTCTTCCTTCACTGTCACTGGGTCCTAATCCTGAAATTTCCTCTCTAAGGGCATTGTGGGCCAACCAACAGCAGGTGGACTGCAGTGGTTCAAGAAGGCAGCTCACTACCCCTTTCACAAGGGCAACTAGCAATAGGCAACAATTGCTGGCCAGCTAGTGATGCCCACATCCCATGAGGGAATATAAAAAAAGTGAATGGATTGGTAACACTGGCGTTCCAAGTTGAAGAATACAATATGACTTGGACCAGCGTTCATCATTTGCAAGTATTATTGATTTTTCTTTCTCAGAAGTAAAGCTGGTACTTATTTAAGGTATGAGTTGTCTAGACAGTGCACAAAACAATAATTTTCACTGTATTTTGGTAGATGTGACATTTAATAGATCGAATCAAATCAAAGTCACTAACCCTGGTCAACAGCTGGGAATGAGCATCATATGTTAAACACCGAACGTTCAGTCAGTGTGGAAAGCCTTGCTAGTTCAACTAAACAGGATCCTGGGAAAGTCCTCTCAGGCTTAATCAGCTACAATTTAAAATTTGATGCAATTGTATTCAGGCAGTTCAGCGGCCTTTTACTTCCTGTTCACGTAGTCCGTCCTTGAGCCTGCCACAGAACTCTTTGGTTTTTGTCTGACATAAAACTCCAGTCCAAATAATCTTTGCTAAATTCTCTGTGTTTGGATAAATTATCCAGGACTCGAAATTTAAATTGAGCAATGACACCTCCCAAGTGGACGGAAGCTCTGCCCTACCACTCATGTCTTCCAAACAGAAATCCTGGTTTCATATCGTTAGAAGTTAGAAACAAAGGGATTTTTAATCCGAATGCAAATTTTCAATTGCAACCCACTTAATGTATAAATGGCTATGAACAGCTCATACATTTTTACATCCTGATTAAGCAATACATTTTATGTTTCTTAATTATTCTTTATTTTTCCTTGAATCTAGGATACGTGTCTTGTTGAATGATGTTAATGTTTTGGAACTACAATAAATAAATATATTTCCAGTGTAAAGGAAATTATAGATTGCTTGTTTATGATGAATTAGAACCGGATCAAGTCACATCCTTACCTGTTGCCCATACAGAATATTTCCCTGATATTAGTTCATAGATCATCGAACCTTTACAGTGTGGAAGTTGGCCATTCAGCACGTCGAGTCTATTTTGACCCTCCAAAGATTAACCCACGCAGATCCACCCCTACCCTATGTAGCCCGCATTTCCTGTGGCTAATCCACCTAACCTGCACATTCCTGAACATTACGGGCAATTTAGCATGGTCAATCCACCTACCCTGCATGTCTTTGGACCGTGGGAGGAAACCAGAGTACCCAGAAGAAACCCACACAGACAGAGGGAGGACATGCAGACTCTACCCAGACAGTCACCTCAGGCTGGAATCAAACCCAGGTCCCTGTTGCTGTGAGGCTGCAGAGCTAACCAGTGAGCTACCATGCCACTCCTCCATGGTTTTCTGGATGTAGGGAAATTTACATAGATATCATAGAATCATAGAATCCCTAGAACGTGGAAACAGGCCCTTTGGCCCAACAAGTCCACACCAACCCTCAGAGTATCCCACTCAGACCCATCACCCCAATCTACACCTCCCTGAACACTATGGGCAATGTAACATGGCCAATCTACCTAGCCTGCACATTTTTGGTCTGTTGGAGGAAACGGAACACACTTTGAGTGAGATAACAAGGTGTGGAGCTGGATGAACACAGCAGGCCAAGCAGCATCAGAGGAGCAGGAAAGCTGATGATTCGGGTCTGCACCCTTCTTCAGAGGTTCCCTTAATATATCAGCACTGAGACTAGCAGCTTAAAATCAGTAAAGTCAGAAACAATTCAGGGACTGATACTCAATGTTTGTGCCCATTCAGTATGGAGATCCCACAAATGACAATGTGACAGGATGATCTTGTTAATTCTGTGATCCTGTAGCTCAGTCAACAATATTTCCACACATTTTCAATTGAATTCTGTTCAGGCAGGCTATGTTTTACATAAGTGCTCATTTTAATTTCCTGTGAATTTTGGGCAGCAAGGGGAGATGGGAATTCCGGAAATAGAGTGCTGGTTACTTAAACTTTCGGACTTTATTTAAAATCTACGGGCTGACATTTCACTCAAAACATTATGAAATGGCTAAAAAAAATTGAGCACATGAAAAAAAGAAGGCAGTTGAAGCTTTGCCAGAAGCACTTATTTATTGGAACCTGGGGACCAGATTGTACGTATGTCACCATAGCTTTATCATTGGAAAAATCAATTGGGGCACCCAAACAGGAGTAACAGATGCAGCAGTTACATGCAATGAGTTTTGAATGAAGCACACCACACACATTTGAAGTTTAAAACATGCTACTTCATATATTGAGAATAAAGTGTGAAGCTGGATGAACACAGCTGGCCAAGCAGCACCTCAGGAGCGCAAAAGCTGACGTTTCGGGCCTAGACCCTTCATCAGAGAGGGGGATGGGGTGAGGGTTCTGGAATAAATAGAGAGAGAGGGGGAGGCGGACCGAAGATGGAGAGAAAAGAAGATAGGTGGAGAGGAGAGTATAGGTGGGGAGGTAGGGAGGGGATAGGTCAGTCCGGGGAAGACGGACAGGTCAAGGAGGCGGGATGAGGTTAGTAGGTAGGAAATGGAGGTGCGGCTTGGGGTGGGAGGAAGGGATGGGTGAGTGGAAGAACAGGTTAGGGAGGCAGAGACAAGCTGGACTGGTTTTGGGATGCAGTGGGGAGAGGGGAAGAGCTGGGCTGGTTGTGTGATGAAGTGGGGGGAGGGGACAAACTGGGCTGGTTTTAGGATGCAGTGGGGGAAGGGGAGATTTTGAAGCTGGTGAAGTCCACATTGATACCATTGGGCTGCAGGGTTCCCAAGTGGAATATGAGTTGCTGTTCCATGCAACCTTCGGGTGGCATCATTGTGGCACTGCAGGAGGCCCATGATGGACATGTCATCTAAAGAATGGGAGGGGGAGTTGAAATGGTTCGCGACTGAGAGGTGCAGTTGTTTATTGCGAACCGAGCGGAGGTGTAAGCGGTCCCCAAGCCTCCGCTTGGTTTCCCCAATGTAGAGGAAGCCACACCAGGTACAATGGATACAGTATACCACATTGGCAGATGTGCAGGTGAACCTCTGCTTAATATGGAAAGTCATCTTGGGGCCTGGGATAGGGGTGAGGGAGGAGGTGTGGGGACAAGTGTAGCACTTTCTGCGGTTGCAGGGGAAGGTGCCGTGTGTGGTGGGGTTGGAGGGCAGTGTGGAGCGAACAAGGGAGTCACGGAGAGCGTGGTCTCTCCGGAAGGCAGACAAGGATGGGGATGGAAAAAAGACTTGGATGGTGGGGTCGGATTGTAGATGGCAGAAGTGTCGGAGGAAGATGCGTTGTATCCAGAGGTTGGTGGGGTGGTGTGCATATTAAGGCGGGGACAGGCTGGGCTGGTTTTGGGATGCAATGGGGGGAGGGGATGCGCTGGGCTGGTTTTGGGATGCAGTGGGGGAAGGGGAGATTGTGAAGCTTGTGAAGTCCACATTGATACCATTGCACTGCCGGGTTCCCAAGCGGAATATGAGTTGCTGTTCCTGCAACCTTCGGGTGGCATCATTGTTGCATTGCAGGAGACCCAAGATGGGCATGCCATCTGAGGAGTGTGGGGTGGGGGTGGGGGGGGTGTGTGGGGGAGTTGAAATGGTTCGTGATTGGGCGGTGCAGTTTTTCAGCGTGAACCCAGCATAGGTGTTCCGCAAAGTGATCCCCAAACCTCCGCTTGTTTTCCCGATGTAGAGGAGGTCACAAGGGGAACAGTGGATACAGTATACCATATTAGCAGACGTGCAGGTGAACATCTGCTTGAAGTAGAAGGTCTTCTTGGGGCCTTGGGGTGGGGGTGAGGTGTAGGGGCAGGCGTAGCACTTGCTGCGGTTGCAGGGAAAAGTGCCCAGTGAGGTGGGGCTGGAGGGGAGTGTGGAGCGAGCAAGGGAGTCACAGAGAGGGTGGTCCCTCCAGAAAGCAGACAAGGGTGGGGAGGGAAAAATATCTTTGGTGGTGGGGTCGGATTGCAGATGGCGGAAGTGTCAGAAGATGATGCGTTGGGTCCAGATGTGGCCTCCTCTACATCGGGGAAACCAAGCGGAGGCTTGGGAACCACTTTCCAGAACACCTACGCTCGGTTCGCACTAAACAACAGCACCTTCCAGTCGCAAGCCATTTCAACTCCCCCTCCCATTCTTTAGATGACATGTCCATCCTGGGCCTCCTGCAGTGCCACAACGATGCCACTTAAAGGTTGCAGGAACAGTGCCTCATATTTCACTTGGGAACCCTGCAGCCCAATGGTATCAATGTGGACTTCACAAGCTTCAAAATCTCCCCTCCTCCCACCGCATCCCAAAGCCAACCTGTTTGTCCCCGCCTCCCTAACCTGGCTGTCCTCCTACCAATCCCCTCTTCCCAACTCAAGCCGCACTCCCATCTCCTACATACTAGCCTTATCCTGCCCCCTTGACCTGCCCGTCCTCCCTGGACTGACCTATCCCCTCCCTAACTCCCCACCTACACTCACCTTTACTGGTTCCACTACCCATCCCCATTTGACCTGTCTGTCTCCTCTCCACCTATCTTCTCCTTTATCCACCTTCTATCCTCCTCCCCCTCTCCCCCTATTTACTTCAGAGCTCCCTTCCCCTTCATTTCTGAAGAAGGACGTAGGCCCAAAACATCAGCTTTCCTGCTCCTCTGATGTTGCTTGGCCTGTTGTGGTCATCGAGCTTTCGACCATGTTATCTCAGATTCTCCAGCATCTGCAGTTCCTAATATCTCTAATGTGCTCCAAAAGCTTGTGATTTCAACTAAACCTGTTGGACTACAATCTGGTGCCATCTGATTTCTGTCCTCTTTTGATCTGGAGGTTCTTTAACTTTTTGCATTTTCACAGAGGCTTTGGTGATGTTCTTTGTTACTGATGTTCTTTATAGCTGTGAATGTGGTCCTTACTATAGTTGGCGTTGTTTTTGCGACCTCTTGGATCTTTTCATGTTGTTTATATCTCTTAAAGGTGTCTTCTGTGGAATGTATATGTCATTGTCTTTAATTTTGCATAAGCAAAATATAATTCTCATCCTGCCTGTAGATCTATGCTGAATTAGGTAGAATTATTATTTATATTTATTGAATATTTTGGATTTTCTCTAATCTTCTCAGCAATTGAATCATTGCTGAAATTATCATGTTACCTCTGGAGATGTATTCTCGTTTGGTGTGATGCGCTTTGATGTTATTGGAATTTCTTCTTTGGAAGATGGGGAGAAGAGACCTTTTACTTGATCATGTCTCTTCCTAATCATCTCTGCCCCTAATGGCAGAACTGAATTTTGAATAACAAAAATAGAAATTGCTGGAAAAGTTCAGCAGGTCTGGCAGCATCTATTAAGAGCAATCAAAGTTATCGTTTCAGGTTGAGTGGCCCTTCTTCAGAACTTCCTCAGAAGAAGGGCTGGCACTGATTGGAGGAGATGCCAAAATATCCATATCCTAGCAAATGATTAAGAAGTCAAGCTCCTTGCCATGCAAATCTCAATTTAATCCCAATGTCAATGTTGTATCCATCTGGTATATCTTATGTAGAACTTTGGCCATAACATCACTTTATTATGTCTTGCAAGCACTAGCAGCCTGTTTATTGGAGAGCAAGAGGGTCTTACTGCCATAGATATGCTTATCCACCTCTGATGAAGAAGTCATGCATCCATTAGAAAATACACTAGCAAGTTTTCACCAGCTGATCTCAGCAGGTATTTGAGCTCAAGTCGAGTTTGGAGCACCTCACTCCCACATCTCTGCTGCTTGACAAGGAAGAAACAATTCAAATCGCTGTCACTTGCAGGACTACCAGAGGCCTGCCACCTTCTCAGTCCTTGGCAGGAGATGACCACATGGTGTTGACAACCAAGGACCTTGTACAATTGCACAAGCAGGCTCAGAAGCAGGGGTAGGTTTGCTGGGGGCAACAACCATGCATCTCTCACTTTAACCCCACTTTCAATGTAGCTTCCACCTTCCACCTCTTGAAAACTTAGACAGCCAATCAGAGTGTAGCTTTTTTGATCACAAAATTGCATTTAAATGTATTTTTGATGCTGTTGAGAGTGATAAGCTTGGGGCTTTTTAGTTAACACAATAGAAAATGGGATCATCTTACAAAGTTAGTATTTTGCCCATCATCTTTTGCAAAATTCTCTTCCAATGAATCAGGTTAGAATTCATACTCAAGAATTCTTGCACAATTTTAATTATTCTGAACCAAAACAAATACAGTGAGTAATTAGTAACATAAACCGAGACTTTAAACTATCTCAAAAATAATAGTGCCTGAAATCAAAGTCTCTTCAAAATCATTTAATCATGTCATTGAAAGGAGAATTTAGTGATTTTGCATGCTACCACATGCCAGGACTTCAGAAAATGCTTCCAATTACAGAATCACTTTCAAACACTAATACAGGTGTATTGTGGAAGAACGGTCTTTTCATTTGATGATTGGATTTGTGAGGCATCATAATCAGCAAAGGGAGGTTTCTCTACCTTTTGGCAACATCCATATGTGCTTTATTTTACACTTTAATTAAATTTAATTGTATGTACATTGACCTCATGAAGATTTCACAGTTTTTCTTTTTGCCTCTTAGTTGATTAATACTGCTTATCTTTTTCAAATGATGCCACTGTGATTTGACATTCGAAAATTTGTTCCTGGAATGTCTGTTTGAACATTTTTACCTTGGAAATGCTGCAAGTCTTTTCCATCTGTGTCAGTATAATTGTTGGTACATAACTTCTGGTGTTTTGTTGTCTTTTTTTTTGCATTGCAAAGTCCATCTGTCACAATCGTTTCTTTGGTAACAATCTTCAGTATTTGCAGCATATCATTTAGGTTGTGCTCTTGACAAAATCATGAATAGCATCTAAGAGAGCACAAATCATTGACTACAGAGTTTAATCATCTCCTTTTCATAGTTCTAAAAGGCAGGTATAAGGGTTTAGTTTCTAATTCCTTTGCAGTTTCTGTTTCTAAACTGTGACAAAGTAATTTTCCAATTTTTTTTCTGCCTCTGAAAACATTTGGTATTACTTCCCTAGTCATTGCTTCAAAAGCCATAAACAGCAAATTTTTCTTGTTTGAAAGTAAGATCTCTGTTCCACAAATGCCAATCCATGCAAGAATAGATTTGTCAAACACTGGCTAACCATTATTACATAAATGATTTTTAAAAATTCATTCATAAAATGGAGGTTCCACTGGTTTGCCCATTGAGGTGTTGGTCAGCTGCCTTTTTGAGCCACTGCTATCTTTTGGGCGTTGGTACACCCACAATCCTGCTCAGAGGAAGGTTCCAGAATTTTGACCTCATGAAGGTGAAAGTGGAGTGCTATTTCTCCAGGTCTGGATGATGTGACTTACAGGCCATGGTATTCCCATGTATCTGCTATCCTTGTACGTTTAAGGGCCTTTTTGTGGCAAAGCAGTAGTGCCCCTACCCTTCTCTAGAGGTGTGTAATAACATCCTTGAACAGGTTGATTAGGGAAAAATAAGTTAAAAAATAATAATTTTTTAAAGCCCTTGTCCTTCTCAATGGTGGAAGAGATTGATTTGGAAGGTGCTGTCAACGAAGTATGGTCAGTTATTGAGATATTACATGCTGCTCCCACTGTCCATTTGTGTAAAGGGAGTGAATGTTGCAGTGATAGATGGGTAATTATTGAAGGTGGTTCTGAGTCATCAATAGCATCGAGTTTCCTAAGTATTGTTGAAGCTGTACAAATCTGGGCAAGTAGAGAGAATGTCATTGTATTTCTAATTCTGCCTTGGAGATGATGGACAAGCATTAGGAGGCAGGAGCTGAGTTATTTACCATAGAATTGTACATGTCTGACCTGCTCTAGTAGCCACAGTTTATGGCTAGTCCAGTTCAATCTAGATTGAAGTAACCCTCAGGTGCAGGATTCCATGATGGTAATGCAATTGGATGTTAAGGGAGATAGATGGATCGTCTATTGTTAGAGATGGTGTTGCCTGGCATTTCTGAGACTGTTACTTGTCACTTCTAGCTCAAGCCTGAATGTTGCCCGGATCTTGATCATTTGGGCACAGTTTGTTTCTGTATCTGAGGAACGATGAATAGTGTTGAACATTGAGCACTCTTAAGCAATTTTTTCCACTTCTACCCTTATGATGGAGGGAAGGTCATTAAGGAAGCAGCTGAAGATAGTTGAACCGAGGGCACTACTCTGATGAACTCCTGCAGTGATGCCTGAGGGTTGAGATGATTGACCTCTAATAAATGTGACCATATTTCTTTAATTCCAATGAATGACAAGTTTCTCCAAGATTCCCATTGAGTCCGGTTTAGATGGGGCTCCAATGCCTTGATGTCAAGAGGAGCCACATTAATTTCATCTCTGGAGTTCAACTGTTTTAGCAATGTTTGGGCTAAAGCTGTTATGAGATCGGGAGCTGAGTTGAACCCGGACTGAGCATCAAACCGCAGGTTACTGCTGACACATGCTACTTGGTAGCACCATTGATGACACCTCCTATCCCTTTGCTTTGATGGTAGGTAAACTGATATGTTTGGATTTGTCCTGCTTTTTGTTGGCAGGGCATACTTGAGCAAAACAGGAATACTTCCCTGTTAATTGATTCAGTAGACTAGTGCTCAGTGGAATCATCTGCGATACAATGAAAAAAAACAATAAGTTATCTTTTTTTCTATTTTAATAGGTACAATACCAACTCAGTGAAGCAAAATGTCAGCAATTTATTCTTATTACTACAATGACATATTCTATTCCGATAGAACCTTAGACATAGTAAGATATTTCAGGACTCATTTAAGGAGCTTTACTAAACAGAACTTGACATTGAACTACATATAGGATTATGAGGATAGATGGCGAAAAGCACAGTCAAAAACACATAAGTTAATTATTTTCTTTCCATGTGGGTTTGCATCAAATTAAGTGTTAAATATTCTTGAAACAAATAATGTTCTGACTCTAAACCAGAGAAGCACAATGTGTATTGAGTACACACTATATTAATCCTGTAGTCCAATAGGAAGTGTTAAATGGAATTTTTGAAAAAAAGACTGCCTTGGTTTTCTACATTTGTTGTGTGGAATATGGTTGTTGCCAGCGACAATTTGGCATGAACAACATAGAGACAATTTCCCTGGCGTTAGAAATCCCAGCTTTGGGAAATGCTAATGAAGGACACTTGGTGAGTAGCTGTATGTTGAAGATGGCATATACTTATGTTGCCATAAGTGGTATTCACTGCTATCCTCAATCATTGGTGGTGGAGGAGTAAATTATGAAGGCGTGGCTTGAAGAAACACTGGGAAGATCCAATCCATGATGTCAGAGGTGTACTTTTCCTTCCCGTGCCATGTCTGGAACAAAAACAATGCATGTGTTGGTAATAATTGCCACTGAGATAGAAATAATCACTTGGAGTCATCACATGGAGCAGGCTAGGATCCTGCTCTTACTTGAATCAATCAAAGCCAACTTCTGCAAAGGGCCATTAAAATGCATATGAATTCCTCATTTATTTAGGCAAGGCTCTGCTTCCTCTGTTTCCTGTGTAGCTGCACAGTCTGGATATAAAATTACTCTTACCAATATGCTGATGCCTATAAGGGTACAGACATGTTCGGGACATTATGCTCCAGAATTGGCCCTCGTTAAGCTTGTTTTCTCACCTGAAGAACAGGTATGACATGGACCAATTTCCACTCCACAATCTTCAGGTTACTACTTCTGTGCTGAAAGGTTTCCATACCATTTTAACGTGCACAAAATATAACCCACTGAGGACAAATGGGAGCAAACTAAGGTAATTCTCCTTTTTTAGTTGCTTTGATGCAACCTCAGAAAGGGTGAATTTCAAATCGAAAGTATAACAATTGTGAGGGGGAAAAGTAATGTCTTTTATTAGATCAACAGTACTTTTTTCTCATTTCTATTTTATCGGTTGAAAAGTTGCTTGATGAACAAAATAGCATTGATATGCTTATGTAAAAGTACTAGAAAACGACTGCATAATTTCCTTCATATAAAATGCTTTGAGTTGATATTCAAGGTGGCCACTATCATCTATTGATGTCATACAGTAGCACTAACATTATTTACTGTCACTACTCTCAACAAGAAACTTACTGGCAATAAGAAATAATGAATGCAGTAGCCCATTCAATAGGAAAAGAAATCTATGCCATTTTTGTGTCTTGTTTCTCTAACCGCCTTACGAATGATAGCTACAAATCTGCTATTGTACTGAAGATGCAGTTATTTTTCATTGAAATGCAAAGGAATAAGGAGCTATTCATACTGATTGAATATTGTGAATGAAAAGGCTTCCACTTCTCTTACGCTAGTAAAGATTCAACAATTAAACAAACAGTCTCTTTTCTCAATACTTACTCACTCTCTGGCTGAGAAAACCGTCCACATTTACAATTGATTGCAGCAAGGCATTTACTTAATCTTGATAAAAACAAAAGAGATATCACATCCAGAGATAATGGGAACTGTAGATGCTGGAGAATCCGAGATAACAAAGTCTGGAGCTGGACAAACACTGGAGAACATTCCTTCTGATGAAGGGTCTCGGCCCGAAACATCAGCTTTTGTGCTCCTAAGATGCTGCTTGGCCTGCTGCATTCATCCAGCTCCACACTTTGTTCTTTAGAAATCACATCCACACAGGTTAACAGTTTATTAAGTTCATTGAAGATATAAAAACTGAAAGAACTCGGATGCTGTAAATCAGGAACAAAAACAAAGTCGCTGGAAAAGCTCAGCAGATCTGGCAGCATCCATGAAGTCAAAAACAGAGTTAATGTTTCCAGTCTGGCTCTGAGGAAGAGTCACCAGACCCGAAACGTTAACTTTGTTTTTCCCTTCACAGATGTTGCCAGACCTGCTGAGCTTTTCCAGCAACTTTGTTTTTGTTCATTTAAGATGTAGTGTTGTCAGCATTTTTCCCCAGGGTGGCAAGCTGCTACTCCAACTAAACTTAACAGAAATTTAACAACATTTCCATATGTAAACAATGCAATTAACATTTCAGCTATCATAGTTGTGCTCTCTACCTGTGGTGTTTCATCCAGCATTGCCTCCATTTAAAAATTCTCATCTCTGTTTTCAAATCTTTCCACTACCACTCTCGCCAACTTTATGTTAAAGCTGCATACACAAAATATTGTTGTCATTTCGTATTTTGCTGATTCTTGGGGTTTGGTTTTTGCCTTTGGCCTTCTGAGATACACTTTTAAGCTTGAATGTGGGTCAGACGTTCACACTTTATCTGAATGACTCTGTGTCTCTTAGTAATTTTCCCCAGCGTAACTAATTAATGATCAGAAGACAGGCTCTCTCTGCAGAAATGCATCTGTACACATTGTACTGGATGGCTTGCCATCGTCAAAGACCTCAACCTCTGCCATAACTGCTTTCACTTTAGTTTGTGGCAGCCATTAAAATACATCATATGAAACAAACATTGGTTGAGATAAAGTGAATGTTTTTTACAGCTACAAGATATCCGACATAAAGAATCATTTCACAAATACTAAACAGAACCACAGTCTGCAACTTTGAATTGCTGAAAGCATGCAAATGGCTGTGAATGTTCTACTTCCCACTTCTCTGAAAAGGAAGCTAGATAAGAAACAGAATTCATGTTTTCCACTCTCAGTGGAAAGCTATTAAATAGTCACATCAATGAAACAAGAAAAGACTGAGTCAATAAGAGAAACAACCTTGCACCAATGCTGGAGAAAGAGCAACATAGGCTGGATTGGAACCCTGGATCTCATGAGGAATACAAAAACAAGATTGCAGAATTCTTCTGCCACAGTAAAGCTGCCATTGCCCTACCAGGCCACAGGGCTGCTGTCTCATCACAGAGAGATGGTGATCACCACACCTCAGGCAAGGAGACTGGTTGAGAAGGAGAATTCTTTATGGCAATCTCAGCCAGCACAGGAATTGAACCCATGCTGTTGGTATCAACCTGCATAGCAGAGCAGCTGTCCAGCCAACTGAGCTGACTGAAACACAATTGAGGCCTCCCTTAATATTCTCCATGGTTCAACATCAGCGATTAGGGGCAAGGGAGACCAGTGATGCCTATATGATGGTGCTAACACATCTAGCTGAATCTTGAGAGTTTGGACAATAAAAGGTGATCTCAGAAGAGATGGCATAGTCTTCAACACAGTGAAACTTACTCTCAAGAAAGTTATTCACATGTGCAGAAACTCTGAGATTGTTAGTCATCAGCAACAGCACGTTAATGAGAAAAGTCCCTTCATAAAGTGGAGAGATGTTACAGATAGAACAACAACAATATAATTGAAGAAGGGAAAACAAAAACTTGCAGAGAGGCCAGCAGGAAAATAAAGGTCAGAGTGAGGGTTGAAAAACATTTAAGTCTGTGCAAAAGAAAAGAAAGCATGTTTAGCATGGCAAAATGAATCAACTTCAACAAGTAGTGGTGGATTTCGGTACACTTAAAAAAATTAAAGGTCATTTGGATAAGTACATGAATCAGAATTGCTTGGAGGAACATGGCCGAGTACAGGCAAGTGGGGCTAGTTTAGTTTGTGAAGTCTGGTCGGCATGTCCTGGTTGGATCGAAGGCTCTGTTTCTGTGCTGAATGGCTCTATGACTCTATAAATGGAATCTCATTTCATGGAAGTATGTAGCCAGAAAGGAGCACACCAAATCCGTAAAAATGGCTGCTGGAGTGATGTCAGCTCATGATTCTGACAAATCACTCTACACCACATGACAAGTTGGCATCATCAAGTCTAACGTTAGTAAATGATTTGTGACTTTTAGAATAATGACTGTAGATGGAGGGGATCAAATTTGTAACAGATACTGATGGGAAGCCATAGTGCAAACAAGTGAACGTTTCTTACACTTTACATTAATGACAGAGGCATGATTAGGAGGACTTTTTTAGTACACTTTTCTTTCAGGTCCCAGTTCCATGTAATTTGATATCAGCTGACATCACTGATGATGTATTGATGTGTGCAGAACAACTAATAACCCTTAATGCTACATAGAATCCCTACAGTGCAGACAGATGCCATTCAACCCATTGAGTTTGCATGAACCCTCCAAAGAATATCACACCCTAGCCTGGAACTCTGCATTTACCACAGCCACCTGACCCAGCCTGCACATCCCTGGACACACCAGAAAGGCCAATTCACCCAACCTGCACATCTTTGGACTGTGGAAGGAAACCAGAGCACACAAATCAAACCCACACAGATATGGGGAGAATGTGCAAACTCCACACAAAAAGATACCCATTGCTGGAATCAAACCCAAGTCCCTGGCACTATGAGTGGGTAGTGCTAACCACTGTGCCACCATGGCAGGTGCCCTCTATCAGATAACCAGTAGTTGCAGTAGCATGTAAAATGGTTGGGGAGGCTGTAGGCCTGCCTGGAGCATTGCCTGCACTGGACTATGAGGTCACCTCTAAAAAGTTTGAGTTACCTCATCACCTGCGTACACCTCATAAATCCAAGTTGGCCTTTTTGTTACATTTTTAGTCAACTTCTTCAGACATGTTCCTATACGTTTTTGACGCATATGGCCTTGGATATATACCTCCAACTCAGGCACAAGTTAGGGACATTACCAGTCTGCCACAAGATCCTTCCTACAAATCTCCTACAATTGGCCTTAACTGGGCCTAATTACCTGGATTAGGTATTTGCTGTGTATGAATGGATAGCCCTTCTGCTGCTCGTGCCTTCTCCCTGCCCAACACTAACCTTGACATCAGGTAAATGACTTCAGGTTAATATTGAGAAACTGACACACAGATGTGCAGGGCTATTGTCAGCATGATCTTACCTCCACAACCAGATCTGGTGACGCCTAAAGATTAAGCCTATAAAGGTCAAATTATGAGAGCCTTTTGTTTGAAGACTTGTTTATTTGTTAATTTTTTAAGCGGTATGATCTGGTGTTTTTAAATATCCTTCTCATTTGAATGTTTGAAAATAAAAGCCTCCACTGAACTCATTTTATTTAAAGGCCATTTTTTATAGATTGGGAAAAAAGATCATTTGGCCATGTATTTTCAATGGAGGCCTTTGCTAACACTTCCTCAAACATTACTACTATGATTGACTGCATTTCAAATTCTACAAATATATAAGTAAAAGGGATCTATGTTCACAATTTGATTGGCAAGTTAAAAAGGCTATTAAAGGGTTAGATGTCTTCAAAGTAAGCAAGGTAGAATGTTCTTGATTTTTTCTCTACGAATTTTAGATCTAGATATATAAAGAAAATCCAGTTAATATGTTGCATGAACTTCATAACTACTTCTATTGGGACAGACTTTTGTTTTTCAAAAATCTAAGACTTAGCTGAGGCAGGTGGATATTTTAGACATATATAGCATGTTCATAAAGCCTTTGTGCAACTTTAAATTTTAATAGCTGTGAATGTGGCATGATAGAAATTTAATCGTGTCCCTGTGTGGTACATATTCCTGAAAACAAGAACAGTTTCTTCTTCCAGCTGTTATGGGTTTCAATTCTGCTAGCTAAGTTCACCTTCCCTTCAATTGTCATTATTTTCAGTCAGGAAAACATCAATGCAGCAAAACAATAAATTTCGTACTAAAAGACTTCATGACTTATGTCTTCAAATAGCATTTCTAGTTTGCTTCTACCATTTGTGCATTCAAATCTATGGGTGATTATAGTTGTCTAAGAAACTTGTTAACACCCTGAATATAGTAAACAATAAATAGGGGTAAAGTGCTATCTTGAATAGCTGATTATTTTTGTACAGAATCTAAAAATGTTTTTATTTGAGTCTTTTGGAAAAGGAAATTGGATGTGTGGGATTTCACCTGTTTTGTTCCATTTCCCAGACAAAGTTCACCTCCAGCATCTCTGACAAGGAAACACCTCTTCAGTACTATAACCAATGTGTCACTCAACAAAACATGCTCAAGTCTTGGAGTGAGAGTTCATCTTCTATCTCAGATGTGAGTATGGCACTAACTCATTCAAATAAAAATTAAAGGAATGTCTGTAGGGTAAAAAATATCAGGTTGACTGATAAGAACGTGGGGTAAAAGATAGAGGTGAAACAAGTAACAAAAAGGATCTGAGATAATGGGAACTGCAGATGCTGGAGATTCCAAGATAATAAAATGTGAGGCTGGACGAACACAGCAGGCCAAGCAGCATCTCAGGAGCACAAAAGCTGACGTTTCGGGCCTAGACCCTTCATCAGAGAGGGGGATGGGGGGAGGGAACTGGAATAAATAGGGAGAGAGGGGGAGGCGGACCGAAGATGGAGAGTAAAGAAGATAGGTGGAGAGGGTGTAGGTGGGGAGGTAGGGAGGGGATAGGTCAGTCCAGGGAAGACGGACAGGTCAAGGAGGTGGGATGAGGTTAGTAGGTAGCTGGGGGTGCGGCTTGGGGTGGGAGGAAGGGATGGGTGAGAGGAAGAACCGGTTAGGGAGGCAGAGACAGGTTGGACTGGTTTTGGGATGCAGTGGGTGGGGGGGAAGAGCTGGGCTGGTTGTGTGGTGCAGTGGGGGGAGGGGATGAACTGGGCTGGTTGAGGGATGCAGTGGGGGAAGGGGAGATTTTGAAACTGGTGAAGTCCACATTGATACCATATGGCTGCAGGGTTCCCAGGCGGAATATGAGTTGCTGTTCCTGCAACCTTCGGGTGGCATCATGGTGGCAGTGCAGGAGGCCCATGATGGACATGTCATCAAGAGAATGGGAGGGGGAGTGGAAATGGTTTGCGACTGGGAGGTGCAGTTGTTTGTTGCGAACTGAGCGGAGGTGTTCTGCAAAGCGGTCCCCAAGCCTCCGCTTGGTTTCCCCAATGTAGAGAAAGCCGCATCGGGTACAGTGGATGCAGTATACCACATTGGCAGATGTGCAGGTGAACCTCTGCTTAATGTGGAATGTCATCTTGGGGCCTGGGATGGGGGTGAGGGAGGAGGTGTGGGGACAAGTGTAGCATTTCCTGCGGTTGCAGGGGAAGGTGCCGGGTGTGGTGGGGTTGGAGGGCAGTGTGGAGCGAACAAGGGAGTCACGGAGAGAGTGGTCTCTCCGGAAAGCAGACAGGGGTGGGGATGGAAAAATGTCTTGGGTGGTGGGGTCGGATTGTAAATGGCGGAAGTGTCGGAGGATAATGCGTTGTATCCGGAGGTTGGTAGGGTGGTGTGTGAGAACGAGGGGGATCCTCTTGGGGCGGTTGTGGCGGGGGCGGGGTGTGAGGGATGTGTCGCGGGAAATGCGGGAGACGCGGTCAAGGGCGTTCTCAATCACCGTGGGGGGGAAGTTGCGGTCCTTAAAGAACTTGGACATCTGGGATGTGCGGGAGTGGAATGTCTTATCGTGGGAGCAGATGCGGCGGAGGCGGAGGAATTGGGAATAGGGGATGGAATTTTTGCAGGAGGGTGGGTGGGAGGAGGTGTATTCTAGGTAGCTGTGGGAGTCGGTGGGCTTGTAATGGACATCAGTTACAAGCTGGTTGCCTGAGATGGAGACTGAGAGGTCCAGGAAGGTGAGGGATGTGCTGGAGATGGCCCAGGTGAACTGAAGGTTGGGGTGGAAGGTGTTGGTGAAGTGGATGAACTGTTCGAGCTCCTCTGGGGAGCAAGAGGCGGCGCCGATACAGTCATCAATGTACCGGAGGAAGAGGTGGGGTTTGGGGCCTGTGTAGGTGCGGAAGATGGACTGTTCCACGTAACCTACAAAGAGGCAGGCATAGCTGGGGCCCATGCGGGTGCCCATGGCCACCCCCTTAGTCTGTAGGAAGTGGGAGGAGTCAAAAGAGAAGTTGTTGAGTGTGAGGACGAGTTCCGCTAGGCGGATGAGAGTGTCGGTGGAGGGGGCCTGGTCGGGCCTGCGGGACAGGAAGAAGCGGAGGGCCTTGAGGCCATCTCCATGCGGAATGCAGGTGTACAGGGACTGGACGTCCATGGTGAATATGAGGTGTTGGGGGCCAGGGAATTGGAAGTCCTGGAGGAGGTGGAGGGCGTGGGTGGTGTCACGGACATAGGTGGGGAGTTCCTGGACCAAAGGGGAGAAAATGGAGTCCAGATAGGTGGAGATGAGTTCGGTGGGGCAGGAGCAGGCTGAGACGATGGGTCGACCAGGGCAGGCAGGTTTGTGGATTTTGGGAAGGAGATAGAAACGGGCCGTGCGGGGTTGGGGAACAATGAGGTTGGAGGCTGTGGGTGGGAGGTCCCCTGAGGTGATGAGGTCATGAATGGTGTTGGAGATGATGGTTTGGTGCTCGGGTGTGGGGTCATGATCGAGGAGGCGGTAGGAGGTGGTGTCGGAGAGTTGGCGTCTGGCCTCGGCGATGTAGAGGTCAGTACGCCATACTACCACTGCGCCACCCTTGTCTGCGGGTTTGATGGTGAGGTTGGGGTTGGAGCGGAGGGAGCGGAGGGCTGCCCGTTCTGCAGGGGAGAGGTTGGAGTGGGAGAGAGGGGTGGAGAGGTTGAGGCGGTTGATGTCTCGACGGCAGTTGGAGATGAAGAGGTCGCAGGTTGCAGGAACAGCAACTCATATTCCGCCTGGGAACCCTGCAGCCATATGGTATCAATGTGGACTTCACCAGTTTCAAAATCTCCCCTTCCCCCACTGCATCCCTCAACCAGCCCAGTTCATCCCCTCCCCCCACTGCACCACACAACCAGCCCAGCTCTTCCCCCCCACCCACTGCATCCCAAAACCAGTCCAACCTGTCTCTGCCTCCCTAACCGGTTCTTCCTCTCACCCATCCCTTCCTCCCACCCCAAGCCGCACCCCCAGCTACCTACTAACCTCATCCCACCTCCTTGACCTGTCCGTCTTCCCTGGACTGACCTATCCCCTCCCTACCTCCCCACCTACACCCTCTCCACCTATCTTCTTTACTCTCCATCTTCGGTCCGCCTCCCCCTCTCTCCCTATTTATTCCAGTTCCCTCCCCCCATCCCCCTCTCTGATGAAGGGTCTAGGCCCGAAACGTCAGCTTTTGTGCTCCTGAGATGCTGCTTGGCCTGCTGTGTTCGTCCAGCCTCACATTTTATTATAACAAAAAGGATCTGATCTGTTTCCAATGATAATGGGAACTGCAGTTGCTAGAGAATCCAAGATAACAAAGTGTGGAGCTGGATGAACACAGCAGACCAAGCAGCATCTCAGGAGCACAAAAGCTGACGTTTTGAGCCTCGACCCATCTGATGAAGGATCTAGGCCCGAAACATCAGCTTTTGTGCTCCTGAGATGCTGCTTGGCCTGCTGTGTTCATCCAGCTCCACACTTTGTGATCAGTTTCCAAGGTCACTGCAAAATCCTCTGGCAATCAAATGTCTATGAGAGTTGGCAGTTATTTCCATGGGAGGACCATCTGTCACTGAATCTGATATTTAGGACAATTGCTTGAAAATATTTTCCTTGAATTATGTAAAATTTTCCTTATGGGTTAACCTCAATTACATTATAAATACATAATGGTAGGTTCGCTAAATATGACCGATTAGCATTATTATGTCTTGGTGCAGTTCAGCATTGCTGGCACACTGTGATCCCGTGTAAGACACAGAATCCATATAATGCAACAAACTTTGAAGTTACATGATTAGTGATTCAAAGTGTGCAGATGGTCAACTAGAGCACTCTGTCCTCTCATTTAAATGGTTGAACACCCTTTCTGGTCTCCAATACAATAAAATTACACACAATTAAAATATGCTTGCAAAGGTCATGGTTCATTACTCCAAGTTGCTGAGCAACTCTGGTTTTTTTACTATTTTGCACTTTTTTAGCTTCAGGAGTTCATTTTTGCGACGGTAAAATTTCTAGGTCAATAGCAAAAATTTACTCGGGTCAGTTGAAGCGTATCAGACTGCAGAACACTGACGCCAAACCAGACTGGAGCCATGCCAGCAGTTAAAACGGAATAGATGATTGGCCCGAATTACATTATAAAGATGCTAAAATCAGTCTTATTGGCTGCGAGTGTAAACTGAGCCCTTTGTAGTTATCGCCCTGTTTAAAGTTTCTGCCAGTGAATAAAAACCTTGAAGTGTGTATGCGATTGTAATTGTGGTGTAAATTTCTCCAGGCTGGCCACCCATGCGTGACCTGGGCACACTGTTCTCATGTCACAGACTTAAAACTTAAATGACAATTGTCTGCAGCCTGCCACTTTTCAAAGGTGATTTCCTCCTTACCGAGGCTTCAAGATTGTGGAGTTATTCCTCTTTGTCTGTGTTTCTTTTGAATATTTTTGCTTAGCATATGAATGTGTATACTCCTCCTAATTGCAGTTTACAATGGTTGATTAGTGCTGTCAGGATTGTTCTTTGTTCTTCTGAAACCCTTCATTACTCAAAATTATCTGAATGATCCAGCTAGAACATAATGCTGCAGGTTCATTTCTCTTCTCATATGAGCTGGTGTCAGGCAGTGTACTTTATACTCTGGTCCTCTGTTCAACATTAGAGATACCGTAAAATGAGATTGATTTCAATCTTAGGTAATTGAATTGAAAGCAGTGTAAGGATAAGGAACTGAGTTAGTCCTCTTTTATGTTGCACATTTTCAGTTTTTCATTGTTTTTATAAATTAAACATGGTCTTTTATTTATAATCTGTGCAGTACATCACCAAAAATTTGTGTCCTTTTTTAATTGTTGGAGTTTTGAACATGAGATTTCAGAGGATAATATATTCTGCAGAGCAAGATATGTGATGAAATAAAAGATAAAGCAGGACATTAGCTAACAGAGTTCTAGGGTCAGATCTTGAACGTTTATTAAGGGTGAACTTTTAACCATCTAAAAGATTACTTATGTGCTCTGTGTAATAAATTCTTTCTGATCGGACCACATCACAGAGGGATTTTTTTTGAAACTGCTCTTCTTGTTTATTGTGGGGGAGAATAATTACTTATCACTCCAGATCCTGTATCCAACAGATTTATGGCTTTTTGATAACATTGCAGCCGTAGGCCGGCGAATTGAGCTCCAAAAATTGAGGACCTTTATCACCAACACCCACAGAGTGTAGTAAAATGGAAAAAGTGGATGTTGTGCTGCCCACCCCACCTTACTCCCAAAACCGTTACTCATCATAGGGCGCAAGTGTTTCTTTAATGCTGCTGCACCTAGTACTTTGAAAATCAAGTGGGTTCCATAATGGGCAAGGGGCCCACTCTGCCAGTTTATTCTTCAAGCAGTGGAAGTGAAGATCAATCTCTAGTAAATGTGTGGGATTTGCCGCAGGGTGGCCCAAGTGACTCACTCAGTCACTTTCTGGTCAGCTCGAGGTGACAGAAATCCAGAAGTAAACTTCAGGAACTTTAAAATGCATGGTGGTATTACTTTTGTTTGTTTTGAGTACGGGAATGAGAAAAGAACTTCACTTTTCAATAAGATTCATAAGGGATTCATTTACCACACACAAGTGTGTTTTCTCCTCTCATAAAAAGCAGCATGCCATATCTTGTCAGTAATGAAAAGCATACGGAACCTTCAAAACAAGTTCTGGACTAATTTGTTGAACAAGCAATAACTCCATGAAACCCTCAGGTGGGATTTTTATACACTGTGCTATTTTAAAGACCGCTGGTTAGGCTTGTCACTATTACGTATAAATGGACAGACCATGCAAGGCACGTACTTGAGCCTCAAAATTGCAGTAGGCCTGTTTGTATATTCTTGGAATTCAACTTCTTGTTACAAAGTGCCTGCTTCCTGAAACTGGTTGGCACCTGCCCATCAGATGGTACTACCCAAACTGGTCACCTCCGTAGTGTCAATATAATAGCAACACAGTGATCCGATACTGTGTTCCACACTGTTTACATCAGAGGAAGACCCTTGTTCAATCCAACTTAAAAAAATTAGATAACAAAGTGTTGAGCTAGATGAACACAGCAGGCCAAGCAGCATCTCAGGAGCACAAAAACTGACGTTTCGGGCCTAGAGCCTTCATCAGAGAGGGGGATGGGGAGAGGATTCTGGAATAAATAGGGAGAGAGGGGGAGGCAGACCGAAGATGGAGAGAAAAGAAGATAGGTGGAGAGGAGAGTATAGGTGGGGAGGTAGGGAAGGGATAGGTCAGTCCAGGGCAGACGGACAGGTCAAGGAGGTGGGATGAGGTTAGTAGGTAGGAAATGGAGGTGCGGCTTGAGGTGGGAGGAAGGGATGGGTGAGAGGAAGAACAGGTTAGGGAGGCAAACAGCCTGTCTCTGCCTCCCTAACCTGTTCTTCCTCTCACCCATCCCTTCCTCCCACCTCAAGCCACACCTCCATTTCCTTCCTATCAACCTCATCCCACCTCCTTGACCTGTCCGCCTTCCCTAGACTGACCTATCCCCTCCCCACCTCCCCACCTATACACTCCTCTCCACCTATCTTCTCCCCTATCCATCTTCGGTCCGCCTCCCCCTCTCTCCCTATTTATTTCAGAACCCTCTCCCCATCCCCCTCTCTGATGAAGGGTCTAGGCCCGAAACGTCAGCTTTTGTGCTCCTGAGGTGCTGCTTGGCCTGCTGTGTTCATCCAGCTCCACACTTTGTTATCTTGAATTCTCCAGCATCTGCAGTTCCCATTATCTGTAAAAAGATTAGATGTTGTTTTAACTTGCAAACTGCTTCTTATTAAGCACCAGATGAGGATGATCAAATGCTGAACAGCAGCTGTACGTTTTTTTCTCAGTGTTTCTTTTAACTTGTTCTTTTAATAAATTTGTTGACAACCAAAGGCCAAATCAAAGTCTCATATGGCACTATTTGTTACTTTCAAAGGTAGAACCAGTAGCTAAATTAATCTAAAAAGGATTGTCTGTTTGTTACCATAACCATGCTAAGATACCACACAAAAACATTTTCAATGACATTGGGAGCAAGGACTCATGTGTAAGAGTAGACAGAAACACCAAAGTTAAAACACCTTTAAAAAATGCTCATTTTAAATGGGTCAGTGGTGAGAAAAGTCCTTGATATGGAACACAGTGAAAAGCATCTACAGATAGGAAGAGTAGGAGTAGCAACAAATTATTGGTAACAGAAACAGAAACTTCTGGAGAAACTCAACAGGTTTAGCAGCATTTGTGTAGAGGAAACGGTGTTAACATTTTGAGTCCAGTGGGCGCTCTTCAGCACAAGGGAGATATGTGTGGAAAGTTCTTTACACAGAGGGTGGTGGGTGCCTGGAACGCGTTGCCAGCGGAGGTGGTAGATGCAGACACATTAGCGACTTTTAAGATATATTTGGACAGGTACATGGATGGGCAGGGAGCAAAGGGATACAGACCGTTAGAAAAGAGATGATAGGTTAGACAGAGGATCTTGATCAGCGCAGGTTTGGAGGGCCAAAGGGCCTGTTCCTGTGCTGTAGGTTTCTTTGTTTCTTTGTTTCTTCGATGTTTGATGGAGCTACAGAATAAATGCATGAATGAAATCAACTCAAGACCTAAGTTTAAGTCCCACCCATTCCAACCTAAAACATCTGAACAGGCTGATTTAAAAATTTCTAAGAATGAATCAAAGTAATTTACCAGGGAAATATGGCAAACATAACAGCTGTGCCCAAACCCACACAAGACTGTCGCCGAAAAAGAGGTCATAAAGGCTCAGGAGGAACCAGTTACAACCAGCCTGAGGGTTGTGATTTGGAGGGCTTTTGATCAAACCTCCAGGCACCTTGACCGCCAGTCAATGTCTGAATCTGTGCACTTTATAACTCCCCAGAGTGGCAACAGTGAAGAGTATTGGCAAGATCCGATTGGATACTTTGACCCCCGATCATGGTTCCATTGGCAAAAGGTCACAGAATTTTCTGGATTGGCAGGGGTGATGATGGATAAGAACACACACCTGTCAGCCTCCTCCTCCATGAAAACTGGACTTCCTTCATCAGAGAGGAAGGAGATTCTAGTTGCCCAGCTGAAACATGTGAATTGTTCCAGGCAATATCCTTTCGCAGACAGATACAGCTAGACAGAGAAAGAAATATTGGGGAATTTGGGAAAGGCTCACATGATGCTTTTAGAAAGGATATTTTGTTAATAAAATCAAGTTTAACCACAGATCGAATCCTGTGTCCTTTGTCCACTTCACCAACAAGAGAGCTTGGGTAAAGTATTTTTAACATGCAAACTGCTCAAAGTATCCAAAGTACGGACAACAGTTAATAGGAATTCAAAATGTTAATTTAGTCATAATTGGCTGTACAGATTATTTTATTATTCTTGTAATATCTGTAGGCATGTAGGAAATGTTTAGATTCTGTTTTATCTTTGTGACTTCCAAAATATACTTCATTCAGAATCTTGCAAGTGTCAGAGAGAGGGAATTCCATTCATCAGTCAGAAGTGGATTTGAATTCAAGTTCTTGAGTCAGAAGACAAATAACTTTATTCACACTAAAAACTGTTCAATACATATTTAGATCAAAGCAGGTGATTATTTAGCGTTGATAATTTGAGTTATTATTTTGGTGAAAATTGATAAAGGCAGACTGCCGGTCCACATTTTATGCACGCTCCTGCAATATAGCAATGCCAAGGATTTGATTGTGTAAAATCTGTTCTATTCTGGATTTATTACACATAGTTGATGCCTCATTTGTCCATTATAAAAATAGGTCTTTGATTCATTCAACACAAAGCAGAAAGCTGAGAAAGTCAAGGGTTTTAGATTACATCGGCAAAGGCTAGCACAGAAATGAGATATTGAATCATACCCTTCTGTGCTCTGAGGCCCAGTTCTGCATTTAACGGAGCTCCTTAAGGTGAAGATTTTTATTGGTACAAAATCTTCCAGCTGTATTTTCTGTGATGTGCTCAAAAAGCAGGATGAATTGCATTTGAATTATGTTTATCATGACTGTGGGACATCTCACAAGTGCATTGTAATTTTGATGCATATTTGACATGCAATTGCCAATGTAATGTTTGAAACAGGCAGCCAATTTACATGTAGAAAGCTCCCACAGACAGCAATAAAATAAATCATCAGATTATCTGTTTTAGGCATTTGTTGAGGTATAGATATTGGCCAGAACACAAGAGAAGCCCTCCCTGTTTTCTTTGAAATAGTGCGTTGGAATCTTTTATATTGAATTGATGCCTCAAATAAATTTTGAAATGTTTTTTATTAAGCATTATCTCACTTAAGACACACATTGTGCCAGTCTTAAAGGAGATGCAATCTTTCTGGTAAGTAATTTTAACAAAATTGAGAGTCCTTAGTGTGATTGACTATTATGAATTAACAATAATTTTGGTTAATATAACAAACACAGTAAGGAATTTTATCCGCTTGATCTTCTACTCCCATATATGTATTTAGACAAATAGAAAATTCAGTCTGGATTTAATGTAGTCTGTAGTAGGAAACATGCTTTAATCTTTTGAGGAGCAAAACATATATCTTCTGCTGGAAGGGAAACCTGCCAGTAATGTATGAGAGGCAGGAACAAATGGCCCCAAAATGGAAATGCGTCACATCACAATAGGTTGTCAGTTCAGGTCATTACTGGGTCAATTGACCTCAGTTAACTCTGTTACCACCAGAGTTTTGTCGTGACGCAGCAATTTATTGTGAATGGTATAGTTTTCCCACGCCTTTAGGGGGTCTCAAGGAAAATCCAATTAAATTTACCTGTTGCCTTCTAGGGGTATCCTTGGTTCATGCCAAAAGAGACCTGATATTGAACAGGGAAGTGGCCTTCAAAAGTCAACACCATACCTCTGCCCTTCCTGTTTCCCCTTCTCTTATGGCTCCCTCCTCACAATATGCATCCCACCTCACTCCAGTTGAGATAAATAGAATTTTAATCAATAAGGGAATCAAGTGTTAAGGGGGGAAAGACAGGAGAGTAGAGTTGAGGGTTTTGAGACCAGCCATGGTCATTTTGAGCAGACTTTGATGGGCTGAAAACCCTACTTCTCTTTCTGTGTCTTTTGGTCTGCCTTCTCCCAAAGTTCATTAGTGGCAGCAGTCTCCGGTTCTAGTGCCCCTGCCTGTAATGGACAACTCCTGACTTCTGGTGGATTGGCATCACTCAGCAGATGGGACCTGAATCATGAGGTATCCCATTGCTGGCCAGAACAAGGGCAGAGTTTAGGTGAGTTCGGTCAGGAAGCAACAGGGCTAATCAGGCATGGCAGCGTGGGGGATGTAATTGAGAAGGCAACAGGGAGTTTTGGGGCAGTCTATGACATTGTCAGGAAGTGCTCTGTGGAGATCTCCATGGGATTAAGGTTAACTAAGAAGGATCTCACCCAAACCCATAGGCAGGCTGACAGGGTATACCTCATGTGATACAGACATATTCAACAGGATATTATTGATTGTATCAAATTGAAGAAACAAGCAAACAATGCAGCAAAAGATTGTGCAAGTTTTAAAAGCCAAGAAAATATGACCAAGAAAATAATAGAGGAAGAAAATAAAGTATGAGGGCAGACTAGCAGGTAATATAAAAATGGACATTAAGAGCTTCTGTGAATATATAAAAAGGAAAAGAGATGTCAAGGTCATCACAGACCTTGGAGAAAGTGGCTAGGGAAATAATAAAGAGCCAGGAAAAGGCGAAGGGAATTGAATAACTACTTTGTATCAGTTTTCATGGAAAAATACATGAATAGAATTACAAAACTACATTATAATCAATGTCTGAAGTAAGGGAAGTCATACATACAATATACACCACTGGAGAAAAAATACCAGGGAAATTAATCCACTAAGGGCTGATAAGTCCTGATGAGTTGCATCCTAGGATTTTAATGGAAATAGCTACAGAGGTATGAATGCACTGGAAATAATCTTCCAAAAATCCCTAGTTTCTGGACAATTCCTAGAGATTTGAAAACTACCAACACAACAAGCTTATCAAAAAACAGGAAGACAAATGACAGATGACTATAAGAGACAGAAGACTTTTTTTTTGACCAAGTGCAAATCACATTGAATTTATTGAAATGAATTTCACGGAGAGGCTGAGTGTTTTCACACCAAACTCACTGGATTAATTTCTATTAGGCTATAAGAAATACAAACAGGAGTAAGTTGTCTGACTCCTTGAACATGCTCCACCATTCAGTAGGATCATGGCTCATTGTGAGGGAACAGAAAGTCCCAAACTGCCCAGCAGGACCTCGAGAGTTCTCCTTGCAAAGAAATAGCAGGCAGCCCCCTGCCTGCCATTTCTGATGCAACTGTCAGGAACTCTGCAGGGCGGCTCCAGTTCCAGACCAGATGCCCAACAACCTTTTTAAAGATGGCACCTTTATCAAGGATCCAGCGATATTCCTCATTCCACTTCTTGTGTTTTCTCCATAACCATTGATTTCCCCCATTGATCAAAACTATACCTACCTCAACCTTAAATCTACATAAAGAACTGATGCCTGATTTACACTCTTCTTACCACACGGCATTTCTGGAATAACTCACCGCTCACTTGACATCTTGGATATCACCAGTATCCTTGATAAAGGTGCCATCTTTAAAAAGGTTGTTGGGCATCTGGTCTGGAACTGGAGCCGCCCTGCAGAGTTCCTGACAGTTGCATCAGAAATGGCAGGCAGGGGGCTGCCTGCTATTTCTTTGCAAGGAGAACTCTCGAGGTCCTGCTGGGCAGTTTGGGACTTTCTGTTCCCTCACAACAAGCAGTAAAGTTCTGGCACCAGACCATGCCAGCTTGTACAAAGTTGCCATGTGGCCTCGGCCATCTGGAAGAATGCCCAGTGCCACAGATAAAAAAAAGTCAATGATCTTCTCCACTCCACTGGGACAAGGTCCAACATTTTCTCTCAGATACCTCCCCTTTATTCACCTTTGTCCACTTCCCATCAAGTCTCATTCTCTAACCACTCTCACTATTGCATGCAACACCTTACCATCATTCAGCTCCTCACCCCTTGTAAGGAGAGGGATCTTGACTCTAACTGCCCTGCATCAAAGGCTACCTGTGTCTTACCCCTGAGGAACCCCTGAACAAAAGCTGCCCTTCTTGACTTCACTGATGCCTGCTGATAGCTATGAAAGACTTCTTAGCTTTGTACCTGTGTTAAATGTCACAGCAAGACAGCAGTAATATGAACCTGGTAGTTGGAGCTGAGACGTAAAGCTCAAAAAGACAAGGCAGTCCAAGGCAGAGACACTGTGAACATCGAGATATATTCAGAGCGTGTGAGCACTATCGTGTGAGTGATGATCCCAGAGATGCAACCTGGTTCAGTTGGTGAGTGAGCTAGGCCTGTGTCCCTAAATGCACAGTGTCCTGTGGTAACATTACAACTATTGTTGCTGGTGCAGACCGAGGGCAGCATTGAAACATCTGCAAGTGGATCACAGTTGTGCCATGAGGGTGCTGACAGTTTGGTACACATTAAGTGCCAATGCCTGTAAACCGTGGTTCTACTTGGCCAGTGCCCATGAAGTGTGCTTTGAGATGCTGGTGCCTAGTTTCCAATGCAAACTGCAAGCTGAAACCATTAAGTATTTGCATTAGTTTCCATATGGGATTTTCCCATTGATTAGTTTTTTGGAAGAATCCAAACAGAATATTAATGAACCAAGCCACACTGTCAACAAGTATTAATCAAAATCAATTGGCAACTCACCAATGCCTGCCAAAATGGGGCAATGTAATTTCAATGTGAAGATGTGCCTCTCTGGGCTTACATGAATCACACAAGGTTAGCTTCCAGGTTCAGTAATAAATAGGGAAGACAAACAGACTGTTGGTCTTTATTTCAACACGAATGAAGTGTAGCAATAGGGACATCTTATTAAAACTATACAAAACACTTGTTAGACCATAACTGGAATAGTATGAACAGTTTTGGTTCCCTTATCTAAGGGAAGATATATTGACATTGCAGGCAGTCCAGGGAATGTTTCACCATGTAGATCCTAGGTATGGAGGTATTTCATTATTAGGAAACGTCGAGTAATTTGGCTTGTGCTCACTTAGAAGAATGAGTGGAAACTTTATTGAAGACTTTATTGGGGGAGACAATGTTCTAGTGTTATTATTACTGGACTATTAATACAGAGGCCCAGATGATGTTCTGGGGATCCAGGTTTGAATCCTGCCATGGTATATGGTGGAATCTGAATTCAGTAAAAATATCTGGAATTAAAAATCTAATGATGACCATGAATCCATTGTCAATTGTTAGAAATCTGGTTCACTAATGTCCTTTAAAGAAGGAAACTGCCATCCTCACCTGGTCTGGCCTACAAGTGACTCCAGACCCACAGTAATGTGGTTGACTCTAAACTGCTGTTGAGGCAATTAAGGGTGGGCAATAAATGCTGCCTATCCAGCGACACTCTTCTCCCATTAATGAATGAAAAGAAAAAAGAATGTAGGGTCTTTGGAGGCTTGATAGGTAAGTACAGAAAGGTTGTTTTCTCTTATGGGAGAGCCTAAGCCCAGAGTAAGGGGTTGCTGACTTCAGGTAGAGATGAGGAGAATTTTATTTCACAGGGTAGTGGATCTGTGACATTCTTTACTGCAGATGGTGTGTTCAAAGTGTATTCAAAGTGTGTTCAAAGTTTATTCAAAGCTTGGGATAGATAGATTTCCGATCATTAAAGACATCAAGGATAACAGAATAAGACAGAAAAGTGAATTTGAGGATTATTAGATCAGCCAAGCAAACTTGATGGGCTTAGTGGCCTATTTCTGCTCCTATATGTTATAGTCTTATGGTCATCACCCCAATTCTGCTAGAATACCTGTGGCATTTGCAAACAGGCGCTGGTTGCTTGCTTCAGTTATCTCAGTTGGTTTGAGGATAGGCAGGCCACCCTGCACTTCCCTGACTCCAGTAAAATACTAGCAGAGGTAGAAAAGTGACAGACATCACACTCCATTGCATCTCATCACACTTTATGATCGCCCCCCGGCCCCCAATTCTTGTATGGTTCTGGTTGTATAGGAGTGGGTGCCAAAGGGGGTGGACATTTGTGGTTTGTTGACCAAGCTGTGGAGTAGGTCTCCTAAACTCCACCTCCCCGCCACCCACCCTCACCCCGCCACCACAGCCACCAACCTTTATGATTTTATCTATTTCCTGTCAATTTCTTTCTCTTCGGTGTTGAATAGGCTATGCTGATGCAGGTTGTAATATGTGTGTGGTCTTCTATATGTATCCTACAAGCATTGCTTCAGCATCCTTTACTGCCTGATACTGGTAACCTCATAACACTATCCTAACGCTGCCAGACTGATAAGAGAAAGAGACTTCTCATCTTTTTCCAAACTTTTGTACTGACAGCTGACTTTCAGATTTTATTTACCCATATTTCTGGAGTGCCTTAAGAGCGGAGTTATAACCAGATGGTTATGATCTATGAAAGGACATGTTTATTGAAGAATTTTAAAATGCATCAATAACTTTAATGACAAAATGACTGATTGCTTTTCTTTTAATTACTTTTGAAATGGCTCAAACTGACTTCACTTAGAACTCTTGCCAGCTGTCTGAGAAGTGACTTTCACTCCCACTGTCGGAGGTGTGAGGATATTAATTGGACATTCCATGTTTTAATTTTTTTTTAACTGCTCCATGCATGATTGCTTTGTCAAAACAAAATTCCTCAGTACTCTCCTGAAAGAGCTGATTGATGTCGGGGTCCAGTTTCAGAGACTCCATTCACTATCTGCTACAGCCACTTTCTTTATAAGCTGAGCCTTCAGCAGCAAGTGTCAGCATTATTTTCACTCATGGAAGGCATCACAGATGAGCCAATGGATATGTCACTAGACAACTAAATTTTTGAGCTTTCTAGCAGTGAGCAGAAGTGCAAATATTTTCCATTTGTTGTCATTGTCACTTACAGAACGCACACAATTTTACAAGCAGAATGCTGAATGCTTGGAAAAACCCAAAATAAATTAATTGCCGGTTACTTGCACATAACATAGGTATTTGCTTAAACTTTATTTCCACAGCATACAAAGTGCGGTTAACTGTAATCAGACAACAATAATGGAGAAAACTTTATTTTATTCTCCATTTGTTTTTATTATGCTGAAATTCTTCACAGGTATTTCAGACTGTGGCATTTTTTTAATTGAGCCATTTATTGATCTTAATAATGACAGTTAGTACTTTGTGGATATAAATATCTCTGTTCATTTAAGTCTATTCGTAAATAACAATACTGTTTTCTCATTGACTTAACGGACATTTACATTGTACTCATCATAACCTTTGGGATTTAAACTTAAGAACTTATCGACTCTCAGTACCGGTATCGTAACCACTGCACTACTGCACCAAGAATGTAGCTGCATTCTTTTCAATCATAAGCATCAGCAGTGAACTGTGGACGCTGGTCTGTAGTTTCTTAAAAATATCATTGCAGTCATCAAGGGTATACTGGTTTACTGTTTACTGAATATATACTTGTATTTCCAATAGCTAAATAATTCAATGGCCTCAACTTAAAATAAAGGCTAATTTCTCTCGATGCGTCTATCATTTGCACAACACAGGTTAATGTAAACCACGGAAGCAAATTATGTTCAACCCTTCATTAAACATCCAGACTCATGTCACGTCAATATGATGATAATATTATGGCATCATCCTTTAAACCTTCTGGTCATATTTTTTCACTGAGATATGAGTGAACTCTGGGATTCATTTGCTTTTAAAAGCAGGAGTTTATTTTATCAATAGATCATTTGATAAAAGTAGTGTGTATTTGAGTCACACACACCAAAAATTCTTGAGTTCAATTCTCATTCTGTGCTGTGGTGGTTATGGAGTCATCAGGCCATGCAGCATGGAAACAGTCCTTTTGGTCCAACTCATCCATGCCAACTAGATATCCTAAATTTATCTAGTCCCATTTGCCAGTATGTGGTTCATATTCTGCTAAACCCTTTCTATTCATGTACCCATCCAGGTACCTTTTAACTGTGTTAATTGCACCAGCCACCACCACTTCTTCTGGCAGCTCATTCCACGCACACACCAACCTCTGTATGAAGATGTCACCTCTTAAGGTGAGAGGAAATCCTTCCCCTCTCACCTTAAACCTATGCCCTCTAGTTTTGGACTCCCCTACCCTTAGGAAAATAAACTTGTTTATTTACCCTATCCATGCGTTTATAATGAGTTTATAAACCTCTGTAAGGTCACGCCTCATGCTCCAGGAGAAAAAAGCTCCAGCCTATCCAGCCTCTCTAATAGCTCAAAATGTCCAACCCTGACAACATCTTTGTAAATTTCTTCTGAACCCTTTCAAGTTTAACAATACCGTTCCTATAGCAGGGAGACCAGAATTGAACATAACATTCCAAAAGTGGCCCAACCAATGTCCCATAGAGCTGCAACATGACTTCCAAATTCTTATACTCAATGCACTGAGCAATAAAGGCAAGTATACCAAACACCTTCTTCACTATAGAGATAATTGGAACTGCACTTGCTGGAGAATCTGAGCTAAGAAGGTGTAGAGCTGGATGAACACAGTCCAGGGAGGATGGACAGGTCAAGAGGGCGGGATGAGGCTAGTAGGTAGGAGATGGGGCTGGGTTTTGAGGTGGGAGGAGGGGATTGGTGGGAGGAAGGACAGGTTAGGGAGGCAGGGATGAGCTGGGCTGGTTTTGGGATGCAGTAGAGGGAGGGGAGATTTTGAAGTTGGTGAAGTCCACATTGATATCATTAAGCTGCAGAGTTCCCAAGCAGAACATGAATTGCTATTCCTGCAACCTTCAGGTGGCGTTGCTGTGGCACTGCAGGTGGCCCAGGATGGGCATGTTGTTCAAGGAATGGGAGGGGGAGTTGAATTGGTTTGGGACTGGGAGGTGCAGCTGTTTCAGGCGAACCAAGAGTAGGTATTCTGCAAAGCAGTCCCCAAGCCTCCACTTGGTTTCCCTGATGTCGAGGAGGCCACATCGGAAACAGCGGATACAGTATACTACATTAGCAGATGTACAGTGAACATCTGTTTGATGTGGAAGGTCTTCTTGAGGCCTGGGATGGGGGTGAGTGGGGAGGTGTGGGGGCAGGTGTAGCACTTCCTGCGGTTGCCGGGAAAAGTGCCAGGTGTGGTGGGGCTGCTGGTGGAGAGAGTTGTCCTTCCGGATAGCAGATAAGGGTGGGCAGGGAAAATTGCCTTTGGTAATGGGGTCAGATTGCAGGTGGTGGAAGTGCTGGAGGATGATGCGTTGGATCCGAAGGTTGGTGGGGTGGTGCGTGAGGACGAGGGGAATTCTGTTTTGGCTGTTATTGAGGGGAGGGGTGTGAGGGATGAGTTGTGGGAAATGTGGGAGACGCAGTCGAGGGTGTTTTCGACCTCAGTGGCGGGGGTGGGGGTGTGGGGGGAGTTGCTGCCCTTGAAAAATGAGGACATCTGGGAAATCCGGGAGTGGAATGCCTCATCCTGGGGACAGATGCAGCAGAGGCAAAGGAATTGGGAATAGGGGTGGCATTTTTGCAGGAAGATGGGTGGGAGGAGGTGTGTTCTAGGAAGCTGTGAGAGTCGGTAGGCTTGAAATAAATATTGGTTTCCAGGTGGTTGCCGGAGATGAAAACAGAGAGGTCCAGGAAGGAGAGAGAGATATCAGAGATGGTGCAGGTGAACTTACGGTTGGGGTGGAAGGGGTTAGTGAAGTGGATGAACTGTTCAAGCTCCTCATGGGAGCACAAGGCAGCGCCGATACAGTCATCGCTGTAAAGGAAGAAGAGGTGGGGGATAGAGCCAGTGTAGCTTCGGAAGAGGGATTGTTCCACATATCCTACAAAGAGGCAGGCATAGGTTGGGCCCATTCAGGCACCCATGGCTACCCCCTTTGTCCGTAGGATGTGGGAGGAATTTCCCGCAACTCATCCCTTGGCCTGTCTATCCTCCCTGGGCTGACCCATCTCCTCCCTAACTCCCCACCTACCCTCAACTTTACTGGCTCCAACCCCGCCTCTTTGAACTGTCCGTCTCCCCTCCACCTACCTTCTCCTTTATCCATCTTCTATCCCCCTCCCCACTCTCCCTATTTATTTCAGAATCCCCTTCCCCTCCCTTATTTCTGGAGAAGGGTCTAGACCCGAAATGTCAGCTTTCCTGCTCCTCTGCTGCAGCTTGGCCTACTATGTTCATCCAGCTCTTCACCTTGTTATCTTGCCTTCTTCACTATTCTGTTTACCTGCAACTCTACTTTCAAAGAACAATGAACCTGCATCTAAGGTTCTCTTTGCTCAGCAGCACTTCTTAGGACATTAACGTTAAGTGCGTAAGTCCTGCCTGATTTGCCTTTTCAAAATACAGCTAATCACATTTACCTAAACTAAAGCCCCCCATTTGCCACTTCTCAACTCTTTTACCCATCTGATCATCGTCCTGTTGCACTCTGAACTAATCTTATTTGTTGTCCACTACTCTACCAATTTTGATGTCATCTGCAAACTTACTAAACATACTTCCTATATTCACATCCAGGTTAGTCCGTACAAAAAGATGTGAGGCACATTTCTGTCACCTTCCCACCATCCCTTGTATTTTACTTATGGAGAGGTGTTGAAGTAACAGTGGATGACACACCTACATGACGCCAATTAAGGCACTTAAGTTTTACATATAGAGTTATAGAGTCATACATTTATACAGCACAGAAACAGACCCTTTGGTCCAATTCATCCATACTGACCAGTTATCCGAAACTGATCTAGTACTATATGCCAGCATTTCGTCTATATCCCTCTAAACCCTTACTATTTATGTACCCATGCAGATGCCTTTTAAATATCACAATTGTACCCACCTCCACCACTTCCTCTGGCACCTAGTTCTACACATGCACCACCCTCTACGTGGAAAAGTTGCCTTCAGGTCCCTTTTAAATCTTTCCCCTGTCACCTTAAACCTGTGCCCTTTAGTTTTGAATTCGCCTACGCAGGGAAAAAGACCTTAGATATTCAACCTTATCCATGCCTCACAATGATTTTACAAACCTCTGTAAGGTCATCCCTCAGTCTCCGACATGCCTGAGAAAAAAATGTCCCAACCTATGCAGTGTCTCCCTACAACTTAAACCCTCAATCCTGACAACGTCCTTTGTCTTTACAAGAATCCACTTTAAAAACTCCAAATACATATGGCAACCCTGCTAAATCTTAATCTGCTGTTGGTTTGGAAGCTATGAACACAGAAATCAGTTGGTTGCAGTAATAGAGATAATGGGAACTGGTTGCAGTAATAGCTCCTTCATAACTTAGGTAATGTACTTTAGTGTTTCAAATAAATTAACCCAGAAAGTGAATAAATCTCTGGTGAGTAATTGATTATTAATGGCTTAAATATGATGGAAGTGACTGATTAATGGCCACTCGAGGACATCTTCATGTGGTGACTGGCATTTCACCCTCACTGGAGAGGCGTCACCAGTAAAACCTACTGGCTTCCTGGTAGACTTGCATTCATGGCCTTCCTGATCAGGCATTCTGTGGTCCCTGAGGCCTCTTAGGAGAAAGAGATGTCCCGACAAGAAGGTCCACCCTTCATTTGCAATCAATAGCCACCTCCAACTGCCAAACACCCAAACCATCCCTATATTGCCTGCCAAGGTCTGTCTGATTAGACTTAATGATTCTCAAGCTAAGTCCCTGCATTCTGGCTCTGCTTGGGGAACCCCGATTGCTGCAGTCCTAGCAGTGGGCATTACTCTCAACAGTACTTGTGAAACTGAGGGTCTGACAGCTGCCTGATTACTTGGCAAATTTTAGATGGGGAGATATCCTTTCTCAGAGTGGCCAAAGCAATAACTTCAAGCAAGAAATCACATTACCAAAGTAAAATCATATCTTGGAGTCTGGATGTGATAAAAACGCAAGAAATATGAAACAGGCCATTTAGCTCCTGTTCTCCCATTTAGTTTTCAGAATCTAATTTTTGTCATCATGCAACGTGTCCCTATAAAGGCTATTGCATAACATTTATTTATTTCAAAATAAGACATCAGTTCATTCACCTTGTTATGGATGCTACGCAATTCATATCCTGAGCTTTTATTTGTTATCGTTGCATCATTCAAATTGATTGCTGGTGCATTCTTAGGCCAGTGAATGGAGAAGCTGTGTCCATGTGATGTCCCTGACATTAACTCTCTGCACAGATGCCTCGTCATCTGCTGAGTGATTGAGCCATTTTTCTCTTTTCACCTGAAAAAGAGTTCTGGCTTGATTGAGAGTTTTATCACCCATGGAAACATAATCTTAAAAGACCTATTTAGTGTTATGTTTTTATTTGTTGGCTCTTTAGTTGGTGAACTTGCTAAAGGGCACCAAATAAACAGAGTAAGAACAGAAACTTTGGAGGCTGTTTTAACTGGGGCAGCATGGTGGCTTACTGACTATCGCTGCTGCCTGGCAGCACCAGGGACCTGGGTTCGATCCCAGCCTTGGGTGACTATCTGTGTTGAGTTTGCACTCTTTCCCTGTGTCAGTGTGGGTTTCCTCCCACAGTCCAAATGTGTGTATGTTAGGTGAATTAGCTGTGCTAGATTACCCATGGTGTTCAGGGATATATAGGTTGAGTGCATTAACTATGGGAAAAGTGGGGTTCCAGGGTAGGGGTTGGGCATGGTTAAGATGCTCTTTGGAAGGTTGCTATGGACCAGTTGGGCTGAATGGCCTGTTTCCACACTGTGAGGATTCTGTTTCAAAAAAATTCAAAGGTGTCTACTTAGAAATGTTAAAAAAAGTCAATTCTCAAACATGACTCTAACCTGCATTCAATCATTCAGGTTTTAACATTGATAGGTCAGGAGAGAGATGTAGGTTGGCAATGTAAAGCAGTTAAAGAGATTGGTTTTCCTAAACCTGCATAGTTCATCTCTAATTTGATCAGAAACCCTGAGATTCACTGACCATCACCATTACTCCTCCCCCTGCCCACCTCACCCACTAGCACCTCCTCCACGTTTTCAAATCACTCCTTTCTATCCTCAGATGTTAAATTTGCCTCAAAGCTACACCCTCCCCCACGCAGTCGGATGTATCAAACACAAGGTCCCCAGCTGTTTTCCCTATCAAAGCGGCTGACAGTCAGCAAAAAACCTGTTGTCAACTTTAAAGTTAAATATTAGCAGGAAAAGCATCCTACCCTGACCTCATATCAGTGCCAATATTTCAACAACAATTACAAATTTTAATAGCTCTTACAAAGGAACTGAAAATGACAGATAAATGAAAGACTTGACTTGTCGTCTTTAGTTTCTGGCTATTCTCCCTAGCTTCAATCCCTTGGTACATATAGGTAGGTATCACTGAAATACTGATTGAAAATTCATGCCAAATTTTCAAAATAACTGAATGCTTGGAGGGGAATTAATTTTATTGAAGGCATTCATGGTCTCATAACACTATTACATTTGACACTTCTTTTTAACTTGGATCATTTTAATTGGTCAGCAGTGTAAAAGATAAATGCCTAGATGTAATACATAAAACACATATGCTTACTAAGCCACACAGCCATATACTGACTGCCTTATAGGCAATAGTACATTGGTTAGTTTTAATCCCTGAGAAACTCAATGTCAATGCGCGCATCTTCGAAGTTCAAAGGTTCACTCGCCTGCTTGGATGTTCCACAGTCAATGAGGCAGCAACCATTCTGCATCCAGCACATTCTTGGCAAGTTGCAGTCAAGTGAAAATGCAAGGAGTAGCAAAGAAATCGAGCCAGTTGCACAAATATATCACTGTATGTGAAGGTTTAATACAAGGATTTGGATGTTGCCTAAATTAGTCATGCAAGTATACAATAAGGATATAATGAGAGCCAAAAATCAGTTGGTTCCCTAATATATTTCAATGAGGCATAGAAATGAGGGATGTGTAGGAATTACATTGAGCCAACTCCACAGCACCACCTCCTCCCTACACCCCCAGCCCCCATCCTTTAATTACTTCCAGGCATTGCCTCATAATCTCCAGGAAGTTTGTACTTAACCAGTAGATTCCCAGAAGCTGTGATTCACATTGAGTTCAGTCAAGACTGAAGAGATATGATGGCAGTAATACATTTTTACACTTAGAGAATTCCAAAGATGATAGTTTCAAAACCTTTTACTGTGCTTATTGGTCAAAAGAGCTGAATAAGAAAGCCACAAAATTGTGTCTTAAAATGTCTTTTGCTCTTAATTGTGTTCCATCTGCCCATGAACATAGTGACTCATGTTATGATTCTGCAAATGTCATTGGACCCCAACTATCTTGTCTGAGTGTCTGACCTCACCATTGGTCAGAGGTTGCAGTGTGTAGTATCCGTTGGATGTATTGCAGCAACTTGCCAAGGCTCCTTTGACAGCACCATCTAGACCTGTGACTTCCGCTGCTGCAAAAGACAAAAGCAGCAGGAGACAAGTATAAACACTGCCAGTTCCAAGTCAAATATCATCCCAAATTGGCCATATTTTGCTGATCATTCACCATGGCTGGGTTATTCACCTAACAACACTGGGAGAGTACCTTCATCACATTGGCTACAGCCGAAGAAAGCTCACACTACCTTCTCAAGGATTACTCAGTCAGTAAATGCCGACCTTCCCATTTTCTCAGAAATAAAAGAAGAGACTGTGAAAACATTTCAGAATTGATTGGATAAGTTCAGTGAGAACATCTTGAATTGGTGAGATTTGATTTTGTGCATAGGAATTATGTTGACAATTCTATTGTAGCAATATGTAAAGTACAACCACAAATTGATGAAAAGATGTTTTTAAACAATGAATAATGAAAGTTTCATCTACAAAATTACATACAATAGCAATGACTTGCATATTATGCTTTAACATGAAAAATATCTCCAATGTTGCTTTTTAGAGGTGGAAGGAGACAAGAATAGGATGCTTGAGTTGACATATTAGATTTTAGGGACCTCTCTGCTCTGAATAGTGAATGTGTTTTAAATTTGTTAACCTGAATGCTTCTGTTATTTACAATCATTTTGTCTGTGTTTGTGGCTGCCAGCACTGCAGGATTCTCCAGGAAAGTCCAGGTATTCACTTTTGTGATGGTCCAGTGAACAAGCTAGAAAAAAAGTCATCGCATCATGACCATTTGTTATTTTGTTCTGATCACTTTTATTAGTCACAAAATGAATGAAAATGAGAATGAAGAAGATTGTGAGACTATTAGTTACGAAAAGATTGAAGGGAAGAAAGAAGATTGTGTGACTAGGCGGGAAGGTGAAATTTCCAAGTATATATCTAATCAGAGCTGACAACCTTATCAGTAATATCTGCAAAAATGAGAATTACAGGTGTGGCTTTATTTCCGTTCATTAAACATGATGTATTAAGGGATGCAGTTCATTCATTCTGATTTATTTTCTGGTTATTATATATATCAGGTATCTATATTTTTAAATATAGCTGTAATACATTCCATCTTTGTCTCCTTCCAACCTATGAACCTCTGAACCATCCACTAATCATTTTAATTAAATGGATTGCAGATCATTTCTGGTAGCTTTGGAGATAGTCACAAAGAGGCGCACATGAATGTTGATTGTCTTTACAGTGCACCCTTTCTTTATTCTCCATGTTGGGTTACCTTGCCCATATTTTTGCTTTCTTCAGAGGCTATAAAATAATTAGTTTCATTTTGCCTCCAGCAGGATATTTTACCTGATACAGCAATGCTTAACTCTCATACCATTAAAACCTAGGTGTGCAAAACATGGTATTGAAGAATCCAATAGAACTTTATGGCTGCTAGCTATTATGTACAAGTATTACATTTACAGGCACTCAGTGTCTGGGCTTACATTAATCTTTGATATTTCGTATAGCATCATGCTTAGGTGAGGAGGTGGTGAAAGAGGACTGCCAATAGAATGATATTGTTCTGGGAATGTGGGTGAAATTTGAATTCACTAAAAAATCTAGAACAAAAAGTTCAGTTGCTGTAATTAAGGAGACCAGACAGTAAGATTTCTGAAGAAAGGTCCTGACCCGAAACATCAGCTTTCCTGCTCCTCTGATGCTGCCTGGCCTGCTGTGTTCATCAGCTATGTACCTTGTTATCTCAGACTCCAGCATCGGCAGTTCCTACTATCCCGTAATTGTTGTAACAATGCATGTGGTCAACTAAATGTTTTTACGGGAGGAAATCATTCAACATTTGTTGGCCTGGCCTACATATGACTCCAGATCCACAGCAAAATGGTTGACTCTTTAGCATAATAAGTGCTGGCCTAACTCAAATTCCACCAAACAATTTTTTAAAAAAATGCATCTTGCTACTTGTCAACATTCAAGTGATCTGAAATGAGATGGACTCTGAGATTTTTCTAACATGAAGAAAAATACAATGATATAACGAACATGTCTCTTAAAGGTAAACTGACAAACTGACCATGAAACCTAATACAACAGGCTCTGGTGATTACTTTCCAGCTGTTTGTTCATCTACCTATATAGGTATTCTTTAATTGGTAATAAGAATTGTTTATCAATCCCATCTGCCTGATTTTGTAGCTTGCATAATGATTTTCAGTATTTCCAAGCAGAAATGTAACACAGAATTATATTTCCAGGCAGTGATATTTGCTCTAGAAAACAGTGCTGATTTGTAATAAGCTCATATTGCATTGGGCTTCCACATGGAAGGAATGAGTTGACATTAACGTTCATTGGGATCTTAAACGCTAACCACAAGGATGTGAAGCAAGACTCTGAATCACAAGCAAGCAAGCTACTGTAGGTAATGAAAAGATTTTGTATAACGTGATGTTCTCCTCAGAATATTGCACGGTACACCAGACACCAGCTCAGCTCCAACAGAATTACAGCTTTGATGTCTGTGTAATAATATTGATTGTTGTTCTTGGAATTCAGCAAGGCACAACATCTATTAGGCTTTTCAATAAGCCAGCACAGACTGTTTCCTCATCAGATAATCAGGACGGTTTCTCTAGTAAAATTTGCAGATATTGAACCTGGCATTGTAATATATTGTTATAGCTGAACATTTTGTTATACTGCCCTCTTTCCTGTCCTTCCTGTTGGAGAGATGTAAATTAAGTTGTTCATCAGGAACACTACACTTGACCATGCATTAGTCTTAGTGCAATACATGATAAAGAAAGCTATGAAAATGGGATGAAATTCGTTCAATTTTTACATTTCATTTGAGAATTAAGGACTAACAAACATTGCGCAACACGTTTTGGAACTTCTGAAGGTCTTTTTGAGGAAGTTTGAGCAATTTGAAAGATTGCTTTATGTGCAAATAGTTGAACAATATAGTATGCAACTGAAAAAAAACGTATTGAAGACATATAGAACATAGAACATAGAACAGTACAGCACAGAACAGGCCCTTCAGCCCACAATGTTGTGCCGACCATTGATCCTCATGTATGCACCCTCAAATTTCTGTGACCATATACATGTCCAGCAGTCTCTTAAATGACCCCAATGACCTTGCTTCCACAACTGCTGCTGGCAACGCATTCCATGCTCTCACAACTCTCTGTGTAAAGAACCCGCTTCTGACATCCCCTCTATACTTTCCTCCAACCAGCTTAAAACTATGACCCCTCGTGCTAGCCATTTCTGCCCTGGGAAATAGTCTCTGGCTATCAACTCTATCTATGCCTCTCATTATCTTGTATACCTCAATTAGGTCACCTCTCCTCCTCCTTTTCTCCAATGAAAAGAGACCGAGCTCAGTCAACCTCTCTTCATAAGATAAGCCCTCCAGTCCAGGCAGCATCCTGGTAAACCTCCTCTGAACCCTCTCCAAAGCATCCACATCTTTCCTATAATTGGGCGACCAGAACTGGACGCAGTATTCCAAGTGCGGTCTAACCAAAGTTTTATAGAGCTGCAACAAGATCTCACGACTCTTAAACTCAATCCCCCTGTTAATGAAAGCCAAAACATCATATGCTTTCTTAACAATATATGGACAATGGTGGAATTCAATCCCAAGAAAGTAGGACTAGTGTAATTACAAATAAAGGTTAAACATTGGCTGAACAAAAAAGATGAAGAAAAAGTAAATGTTTATCCCACCATAATGGGGCAAGATGCTATTGATGTGGCACTTGACCAATATTTCTGACGAAACCCCAGTACTGCAGAGTGTTCTGAAATTAGTTGGATTCTGGACCCATGCTACGGCACAACTATGGTACATTCTGAGTTGCATCATGTGAAAAGAAGCAGGAGCCAAGTGAGATTGTTCAGATTGTATTCACAAATTAAAGAAACTCTCACAAAATATTCAATTGAAGCAAGCTTAGAAATCAACCCAAAATGCTTGAGAAGAGTAAAGTCCGGGGTAAACTTTTCAGCAAACATGATAGCTAACTTGGAAGGACGCTTGCAAGCAGGCTGTAGTTCTTCAAATGACAGAAAGGGATAGTTGCATATTGCAAGGGAGTTCTTCTCCTACAATGGCAGGGAGGTCTATCAGATTTGGCAGCCAGGTTCACAGTCTCAGGGTAGGAAATTTGGATGTTACTATTGTTATGATAGTCAGCAATTCCACATGCCCATTCAAAGTGGGAAACTGGTCACATCCAGACCGCACACAAGAGCACTGAAAAGAGCAATATTCAGGCACAGATGGTTGGAAATGTCTTAGTCTTAGTTTTAGTCCAGGACACAAAGTAATAATAATTTGTAAGGTAATTATGAGCTAATATGCAGGCTTAGAATTTCGGAACCCACATAACACATACAGGCAACTGATATAGCGTACCTACATTCCAGAAACAGACCTTCTGGCCCATCAAATTTACATAAATCCTCCAAACAGCATCTCACCCTAGATTCTTAACCTCACATTTATCATGGCTAATCCACTAACCTTCACATCCCTGGACACTGTGGACTAATTTAGCATGGCCAATCAACTTAACAATGCACATCTTTGGACTGTGGGAGGAAACTAGAGCACCTGGAGGAAGCCAATGCGGGCACTTGGAGAATGCACAAACTCCACACAGTCTGTCACCTGAAACTGGAATCAAACCCAAATCCCTGGTGCTATGAGGCAGCAGTGCTAACTACCAAGCCACCATGCTGCCTAGTTTTTCTAAACTGGGTTAAGATGTTTGTTCATTTTTTCTTTACTTGTCCACTTGAAATTGTAGACAGGTTTGGAGCAGTGTTCCACAAATGCAGGCAGTTGTTAGCTAAGTTTCCTCAGTGCTTGAATATTTGGCAGTGAACTTAATGTCTGTTAGCAGCTTATGTCTCACTACCAGTTCTGTTCCTGTCTCACCAAAAAAGTCCTGTCATTCATTTTCCAGCTGTAATCACTGGATAGTGATAGAAAAGGGAACATCGACAGCAAAATCAAAGAACATAGCAATACCCTCATTGATATTACCCAAGCTAACCACAGTTGGGTTCTTGGTATCACGTAGCGTTCGATGGGTGCACTTTCACCTCTGAGTCAGAGGATACCGTGTTCAAGTCCCTCATGAAGCTTGAACATAAAATCCAGCCTCATGTTCAGTGTTGCACTGAGGCCTTGCTGGGCTGTCGTAAATGCCGTCTTTGAAATGATACACTTAACCATGGCATTTTCAAATAGATTGAAAAGACCTCATTTCATTATTTCTATGATTAGTGACATTCTCCCTGGTGCCTGACAATGTATATCATCAAAAGAAGTGGCCTTGTCATTATAAAATAGTGCATAAATCACTTGCTCTGACATTTAATTTGCAAGAGTGACAATACTTCAGAACTAATATGTTATCTATTAGATGCTTTGGATATATTTAGATCATGAAGGACACTTCTTCTCTCTCTATATATATAATATCCTCATCTTTCAAGTGCTAGGTAAAGTGAGAAGGCAGTTCCATAAACTACCTCAGCCAGTGCAGTGAACCCACAGTTGTTGTAATTCTGCACTATACTCTAACCGTATGGTCACCAGAGCTAATCAATCTCCAAAGGTCAATCTAAACGTGTTCTATCTTGGGCAGTGAAACAAACCATAAGGAAAGTAGGCATGTAAAACTTTTTTTTTTGGTTGCCAGTTAATAGTTCCTCAAGAATTGGAAGCAATTTTTCACTTTCTGTTGATGCAAAGGAAGATTGTGAACATGATGAAATTTGACTGTCCTATGATTTATGGGAGCAACAAAAGTATTCTATTCTACAGCATTCTACTCTACAGTTTCAATAGAGAGTTTCAGTAAAGGAAGAAAGGGAAGTGTTGAGAATCACCAGCATTTTGATACAAAATTCTGATGCTGAGATAGGAGAGTGAGGGCTGAGGCTATCATCAGTTGGTAGACCTGGTAAAATGTAGCATTACAAGTAACGCAAACAAAAAGTGAAGTGCATTCTTAAAATTCACCCTCTTGCAATTTTGCAAACTTTATGAGATGAGGCCTTTAATACTCCATAATTTGTAAATATACAAACGGATGTGTGTGTAAGATTGAATGAAACACTTTTAAGAAACAACATACCACCTTTAAGAGAAGCCAAGTTTTGCAGCAACAGTGTAAAGCCAGAATTAAATTCCTTTTTAAGTGAATTCATCTCATAATCTGTGGGATCATACTTTTCAGAAAATCCCTGTTTATTTCATTGCAAAATCTCCACTCCAATGTAAACTGTTCCATGGTATTTGTGAGGAGCATGGTAAGTTATATAAATGTAAATAACTTTCTTTGTCATACTGTAACATACAATATCTGAAGTTGAGGCTTAACAAACTGAAGCTGCCAATTTTATATTACTTCAGGGTGATAATTGAGAAGCTTGCAATACCTGTTATCATCATTAGTGCAAGACAGTCTTCACCTCCTAAAGAAAAGAACCTTTATTGAAGTTGTGAGTAATATAGAAGTATTTGGTTGACCTGGTACTTAGGGTAGCAGGGTCTAAACCTTAAATTACAGTCATTCCTGCCTGACAGTAAGTAAATAAACAATTCACAGCTGCACAGGCTAAACACAGAAACACATCTATCTCTTAGGAGCATGATTGCTGAACAAGTAATTAAGTGTGAAATGTGAGAACTGAATGTCATCCACCAAAAGATAAAGGTCTTCAGTTGCAAATTAAGTGAGATTCTCAGGGCTGTGTTAACCCTTGAGCTACCAAACATAAAATAATATCTGATACATTTAACACACTGCCCACTGCAAACATTACTCATCAAATTGGAGCACTTTTAAATTAAAAACATTTCTTGAGAAGAATCTAAAGAAAGCTTCATTTAACTTGACAAGAACCATGTGGAGGGGGAAAGCATTTAAAAGCTTAGTTAAGGTGCATTACTAAAAGTATATAAACACATTCCCCACATTTAGACTGCGCTTACCATATCAATCAATATACAAATGAGGCACGCAATTCTGCTGCTTTGATAAGAGTTGGTTTAGCCAATATAAGCAAATCAATTCTCTTCTTCCATGATCAAAACTAAACTAGAACCAGTGTAGCAGTGACGCTGGCAACATCAATTTATTTATCAGTAATAATTAGCATGTGTAAAGTTAATAAGATTCGATTAGATTAGAGTCTATTTGCCAATGGTTGGTGTTTTCCTGAAGAGTTTTGTTTTGTCAAAACAATGGTGAGCAAATTTCAGATACTAACTTTGATTGTAAGCCATAGTTTTTTTTCTTTTTATAGGATGTGGCTGTCACTGGTCAGGTCAGCATTTGTCGCCCATTTCTCATTGCTTTGAATTTAATTGCTCGCTAGGTCATGTCAGAAGGTAGTTAAGAATCAACAATGTTGCTGTGCGTCTGGAGTAAGGATGGCAGATTTCTTTCCCTGAAGGGTATGGACGAACCACATGGATTTTTTTTAAAGTATCAACAATGGTTTTGTGGTCACTGTTAGACTAACATTTAAGCCCAGATGGTGTGAATCAAATTTTGCTAGCATGGTGATTCAATACCATGTCCCCAGAACACTAGCCTGGGTCTCTGTTTTATTAGTCTGGTGGCAACACCAGTAGCCACTAGCCTACTCTAGATTTTTGAATCTTATGGGACATGACAAGGTCATTCAGCCCAACATGACTGTGCCGGGTCTTTGAAAGAGCTTTCCAATTAAACATACCCTCTTGCTCTTTTCTCTGAGCTCTGACATCAGAAAGTTCGAACAGGATTTGTTGTAACACAAAGAATTGTTTTTCTTTTGCAGATAAACTTTGTTGACTTAGGATATCCATTAATTTTCAGAATTTGTTGAGAAATATCCCTGTCTTGCTGAATGAGTGATGAGTGTCAACCATTATGTGTCATTATGTTCCACCGTAACAAAAGGGTGCATTTATTTGGAATTTTACAGTAAAAAAATGACTGAAAACTATTGACAAGTTGACCAAACCAAAATTAATTTAGAAGTGATTGTCATTTGCTTTATTGCCAAAAGCAACAAATTGAATGATGATTCCCTTCCTTGGAATACAGTTTTAGTGCAAAAGGCTGCATTGCATTGATCCATATGGCACATCTCTTGGACCAGCAACTTGATGAGTTTCTGAGATAATGGGAACTGCAGGTGCTGGAGAATCCAAGATAACAAAGTGTGAAGCTGGATGAATACAGCAGACCAAGCAGCATCTCAGGAGCACAAAAGCTGACGTTTCGGGCCTAGACCCTTTGAAGAGCCAAGGCACAAATCGTCAGCTTTTGTGCTCCTAAGATGTTGCATGGCCTGCTGTGTTCATCCAGCTTCACACTTTGTTAACTTGATGAGTTTCTCATGCTTCCATATTTACCTTCCTTGGGATTGCATCCCCTTAGGTGTTCACATATTTTCTATGAATCAAAAGTCTTTTTGATTTCTCCCTTTCTAATATCACGCCTGCCATTTAATCACATATCATTCTCCATCAAAATACTTTATGCCTCATCGTCTTTTTTGATTGTCATGTGTGCTGGGTATTTCATGCTCCTTTCTCCGCTCTTTCTCAATGTTATAGATCTTTAATATTGGCTAGAAAACACGAATGTTTCTGTGATAATGGGAACTGCAGATGCTGTAGAATCCAAGATAACAAAGTGTGGAGCTGGATGAACACAGCAGGCCAAGCAGCATCTCAGGAGCACAAAAGCTGACGTTTCAGGCCGAGACCCTTCATCAGAGAGGGGGATGGGGAGAGGGAACTGGAATAAATAGGGAGAGAGGGAGAGGCGGACCAAAGATGGAGAGAAAAGAAGATAGGTGGAGAGTAGAGTATAGGTGGGGAGGTAGGGAGGGGATAGGTCAGTCCAGGGAAGATGGACAGGTCAAGGAGGCGGGATGAGGTTAGTAGATAGGAAATGGAGGTGCGGCTTGAGGTGGGGGGGGGGGATAGGTGAGAGGAAGAACAGGTTAGGTAGGCGGGGACAGGCTGGGCTGGTTTTGGGATGCAGTGGGGAGAGGGGACGATCTGGGCTGGTTCTGGGATACAGAGATGGAAGGGGAGATTTTGAAGCTTGTGAAGTCCACATTGATACCATTGGGCTGCAGGGTTCCCAAGTGGAATATGAGTTGCTGTCTTCCTACTTACATCTGTGACACCACTCACGCCCTCCGCCTCCTCCAGGACTTCCAATTCCCTGGCCCTCAACACCTCATTTTCACCATGGACGTCCAGCCCCTATACACCTGTATTCCTCATGCAGATGGCCTCAAGGCCCTCCACTTCTTCCTGTCTCACGGGCCCGACCAGTCCCCCTCCACTGACACCCTCATCCGCCTAGCCGAACTCGTCCTCACCCTCAACAACTTCTCTTTCGATTCCTCCCACTTCCTACAGACAAAGGGGGTGGCCATGGGCACCCGCATGGGCCCAAGCTATGCCTGCCTCTTTGTAGGTTACGTGGAACAGTCCCTCTTCCGCAACTACACAGGCCCCAAACCCCACCTCTTCCTCCGTTACATTGATGGCTGTATCGGTGCCGCCTCTTGCTCCCCAGAGGAGCTCGAACAGTTCATCCACTTCACCAACACCTTCCACCCCAACCTCAAGTTCACCTGGGCCATCTCCAACACATCCCTCACCTTCCAGGACCTCTCAGTCTCCATCTCAGGTAACCAGCTAGAAACTGATGTCCATTTCAAGCCCACTGACTCCCACAGCTACCTAGAATACACCTCCTCCCACCCACCCTCCTGCAAAAATTCCATCCCCTATTCCCAATTCCTCCGCCTCTGCCACATCTGCTCCCAGGATGAGGCGTTCCACTCCTGCGCATCCCAGATGTCCTCGTTCTTCCAGGACCGCAACTTTCCCCCCGCAGTGGTCGAGAACGCCCTTGACCGCGTCTCCCGCATTTCCCGCAACACATCCCTCACACCGCCCGCAGAGGATCCCCCTCGTTCTCACATACCACCCCACCAACCTCTGGATACGACGCATCATCCTCCGACACTTCCGCCATCTACACTCCGACCCCACCACCCAAGACATTTTTCCATCCCCACCCTTATCTGCCTTCCGGAGAGACTATTCTCTCCGCGACTCCCTTGTCCGCTCCACACTCCCCTCCAACCCCACCACACCCAGCACCTTCCCCACAACCGCAGGAAGTGCTACACTTGCCCCCACACCTCCTCCCTCACCCCTATCCCAGGCCCCAAGGTGGTTTTCCATATCAAGCAGATGTTCACCTGCACATCTGCCAATGTGGTATATTGTATCCATTGTACCCGGTGTGGCTTCCTCTACATTGGGGAAACCAAGCGGAGGCTTGGGGACCGCTTTGCAGAACACCTCCGCTCGGTTCGCAACAAACAACTGCACCTCCCAGTCGCGAACCATTTTAACTCCGCCTCCCATTCCTCGGACGACATGTCCATCATGGGCCTCCTGCAGTGCCACAATGATGCCACCCGAAGGTTGCAGGAACAGCAACTCATATTCCACTTGGGAACCCTGCAGCCCAATGGTATCAATGTGGACTTCACAAGCTTCAAAATCTCCCCTTCCACCTCTGCATCCCAGAACCAGCCCAGATCGTCCCCTCTCCCCATTGCATCCCAAAACCAGCCCAGCCTGTCCCCGTCTCCCTAACCTGTTCTTCCTGTCACCCATCCCCCCTCCCACCTCAAGCCACACCTCCATTTCCTGCCTGCTAACCTCATCCCGCCTCCTTGACCTGTCCGTCTTCCCTGGACTGACCTATCCCCTCCCTACCTCCCCACCTATACTCTCCTCTCCACCTATCTTCTGTTCTCTCCATCTTCGGTCCACCTCTCCCTCTCTCCCTATTTATTCCAGTTCCCTCTCCCCATCCCCCTCTCTGATGAAGGGTCTAGGCCCGAAACGTCAGCTTTTGTGCTCCTGAGATGCTGCTTGGCCTGCTGTGTTCATCCAGCTCCACACTTTGTTATCACGAATGTTTCTGTACTGTCCACAAATGTTGCCTGAGCTGCTGAGTTTTCCCAGTCCTATCTTGTTTTTGTTTCAGACTTCCAGCAGCTAATTTTCTTTTGTTTGCTTTTGTTTAAACTAGGCAAAAGAACTAACCAACAGTGAGTGGAAACTATTCAAAAATACCATGGTGTGAACTATCCCAGTCAATATGGCATCTTTCGCAGAGCAGGCTGTTCCTGTTAATCTTGGAACTTTGTGCAAAAACAAAGTGTGATAATTGAGTTTCTGGAAAACAATGACGTTGGTTCTGAATCTTCTTTTTTCAAAAGGACACATGTTTTGTTGAATCACTGTACTCATGTCCTCAGTACCAGAGAAGTTTGTTTTTGCTATGCATTGTGAGCTCTCAGCATTGTCAATTCAGTTTCTGGATGTGTGAGGTTTCAAGTAAAGTTTCAACTCAATTATATTATACTATATTCGACTTAACCCAATCTTAGGAAAACATAGCTCTCTCTCGAGCAGGCAAATGAATTTTATTCCCACTCTAGCTGTTGAGCAGGACACAAATACCTCTTTAATAGACCTCTAACAAAAATGGTTTTAGCTTTCATTTCCTTAAAAGAATTAAGAAACTGATTGCCTCATATTGCTATTCTCCTTATGTGCCATGTCCAGGGCAAATGTCACGAACTGTGTAAAGCAAGTCTGGGCTGCCAATGCTCGATCAGCACGGCAATTTTTAAAATATGACAACAGTGCCAAGAACCCCAGAATGTCCAAGTGGAGACTAATGCAGTGAGTGGGAGCATTGGGCTCGTATTGAATGAAAAGTTCACCATAGTAGCACGGTACTTAGTTAATACGATATGAGAAACTCGCATGACCTCTGTGAAAGTGTACAAAAATGACACTTATCCTATTTCTGATAAGATTCAGCCATATATCTTACTTAGGAAATGTAGAGATGCATGAGATATAAGGTTCGAATTATATTTGCCTAGGATTGATTTAAGTACTGTATAAATTTTAGAGATGAAAGGACAATGCATTCTCAGTCCCTGATGTGTGAATCTATATCTAATTGTGCATTTTTAAAAATAGTTTCCCTGAGAAACATTATTGGCTGAAGTCGACATTTTCTTGACCAAGTTTCAGTTTCTTGGAATTCCACTCAATGTTTCTCTCCCTGTAGCCAAGTGAGATCTCTCATTGTGTCTTACCAAATTCCCCCCTTAACTAGGAACCCAGACATTTCAGTCCAAAGGTGTCCAGGTGAGGTGGGTTGGCCATGCCAAATTGCCCATAGTATCCAGGGATATGCAGGCTAGGAGGATGTTTTATGGAAAATGTTGGTTTACAGGGATAGGGTGGGGGGAAGCGGGGGTGTGGTCTGGGTTGGGATACTCTTTGGAGGGTTGGCATGGGCTCAATGGGCGAAAAGGCCTGTTTCCACACTGCAGGGTTTATATGATTCTAAGATTCTAAGCAACCACTCGCTGTTCCTAGAACAAACCATCTTTAAAAGGCTATTGTGGACCCAGACGAGGCTTGGAATTTCACAACATTGCCCCTCATCAATTACCTTATGGGATATTGGCCACAAACCCATCCTGCTCATGGCACTGAGCGGACTCTTCCTCGCACAGATTAGCCCATTTTCTCTTCCTTAGTCACTGCTCAACCACCAGGTCATTCATTTAATCTCTCCTCAGTTTAATCCCATCTAAAAACCCTCTCAAAGTCGTTGCAACTCTGTCTTTAGTGCCCACTGGAGATTGACAGATTGCCAATGGTCGAACATATGAACGTAAGATCTAGGAGCAGGGGTAGGCCATCTGGCTCCTCGAGCCTTCCCTGCCATTTAATAAGATCATGGCTGATCTTTTTGAGACTCAGCTCCACTTACCCGCCCACTCAACATAACCCTTAATCCATTTACTGTTCAAAAATTTATCTAGTCTTGCTTTAAAAACGTTCAGCGAGGTAGCTTCAACCGCTTCACTGGGCAGGGAATTCCACAGATTCGCAACCCTTTGGGTGAAGAAGTTCCTCCTGACCTCAGTCCTACATCTGCTTCCCTTTATTTTGAGGCGATGCCCTCTAGCCCTAGTTTCACCTGCTAGCGGAAACAACCTCCCTGCCTCTACTTTACCTATTCCCTTCATAATCTTATATGCTTCTCTGAGACCTGCCCTCATTCTTCTGTATCCCAATGAGTATAATCCCAGAGATAGTGGGAACTGTAGATGCTGGAGAATCCAAGACAATAAAACATGAGGCTGGATGAACACAGCAGTCCAAGCAGCATCTCAGGAGCACAAAAGCTTGTATAATCCCAGTCTGCTCAGTCTCTCCTCATAATCCAACCTGCTCAACTCTGGAATCCATCGACTGAATCTCCTCTGCACCCCGTCCAGTGTTAGTATATCTCTTCTCAAGTAAGGAGACCAAAACTGCACAGAGTACTGCAGGGTTGTCCTCACCAGGACCCTATACAGCTGCAACAAAGCCTCCCTGTTTTTAAACTCCATTCCCCAAGCAATGGCGGACAAAATTCCATTTGCCTTTTTAATTACCTACTACACTTGCAATCCTACTTACAGCGATTCATGCACAAGGACACCCAAGTCCCCCTGCACAGCAGTGTGCTGCAATATTTTACCATCTTAAACACAGTCCATTTTGCTGTTATTCCTACCAAAATTGATGACCTCACACTTATCAACATTGTACTCCATCCGCAAGACCTTTGCCCACTCACTTAGACTATCTATATCCCCCTGCAGACTTTCAGTGTCTTCTGCACACTTTGCTGTACCAATCACCTTGGTGTCATCTGCAAATTTTGACACACCACACTTAGTCCCCAATTCCAAATCATCTATGTAAATTGTAAACAATTGCAGTCCCAACACTGATCCCTGAGACACAACACTTGTCACTGACCGCCAACCAGAAAAACATCCATTTACCCCTACTCTTTGTTTTCTACTGGTCAACCAATCCTCTATCCGTGCCAATACATTACCTGTAATACCGCACAACTTTATCTTATGTAGCAGCCTTTGGTGTGGTACCTTGTCAAATGCCTTCTGGAAATCCAGATACACCACATCCAAAGTTTCCCCATCGTCCACTATGCAAGTAATGTCCTCAAAGAATTCCACCAAATTTGTTAAACATGATCTACCCTTCATGAACCCTTGCTGGGTGTTTCCAATGGAACAATTTATATCCAGATGTCTTGCTATTTCTTCCTTAATGATAGATTCAAGCATTTTCCCCGCTACCAAAGTTAGACTAACTGGCCTGTAGTTACCTGCTTTTTGTCTACTTCCTTTTTTAAACGGTGTGGTCACATTGGCCGTTTTCCAATCAGTGGGAACCACCCCAGAGTACAGTGAATTTTGGTAAATAATTACTAGTGCATTTGCTATTTCACCCATCATCTCTTTTTGTACCCTGGGATACATTTCATCAGGGCCTGGAGACTTGATTACCTTTAGCCCTGTTAGCTTGCCCAGCACTGCCTCCTTAGTGATAATGATAGTTTCTAGGTCTGCACGTGCTATAACTTTCTTGCCATTAGTTTTTGGCATGTTGTTTGTGTCTTCCACAGTGAAGACTGGCATGAAATAACTGTTTAATATCTCAGCTATTTCTTCATTCCCAGTTTTTAAATTGGCCTTCTCATCCTCTAAAGGCTCAATGTTTACCTGTGCCAGTCTTTAATGATTTACATATTTATGGGATCTTTTGCTGCCTGCTTTTATATTCTGAGCTAGTTTATTCCCATAATCTATCTTACTTTTCTTTATAACTTTTTTGTGGCTTTCTGTTGGCCTTTAAAGATTTCCCAGTCCACTAGTTTCCCACTACTCTTTGCTTTTTTGTATGTGTTTTTTTTTCAATCTGATACTTACCTTTATTTTCTTACACATCCATGGCTGGCTCTCTCTTTTCCTACAGTTCTTCCTTATCACTGGAATATATCTCTGCTGAGCACTGTGAAAAATCATTTTGAAAGTCCTCCACCGTTCCTCAATTGATCCACCATAAAGTTTTTACTTCCATTCTACCTTAGCTAAGTCCTTCCTCATTCTTTCATATTCTCCTTTGTTTAAGCACAGGACATAGGTACTGGGTTTATCCTTGTCATGCTCCATGTGTATTTTAAATTCGACCATACTCTGATCGATCCTTCTGAGAGGATCTCTAACTGTGAGATCATTAATTATTCCTGTCTCATTACACAGGAGTAGATCTAGGATAGCTTGCTCCCTCATAGGTTCCATAACATATTGTTCAAGGAAATTATCATAGATGCATTCTATGAACCCCTCCTCAAGACTGCATGACAGACCTGGTTTGACTAATCGATACGTAGATTAAAATCCTCCATGATAATTGCCGTACCATTTTTACATGCATTTGCTATTTCTATGTTTATCGCCAGCCCCACCACGATGTCATTATTTGGTGGCCTATAGACCACACCTATCAGTGACTTCTTCTCCCTGCTATTCCTAATTTCCACCCAAATGGATTCAACATTTTGTTCAGTAGAACCTAAATCATCTCTCACTACCGCCCTGATATCATCCTTAAAATTCAGAGCAACACAACCTCCCTTAGCTTCCTGTCTGTCCTTCCAAACAGTTTGACACCGCTGGATATTTAACTCCCAGTCATGGCCATTCTCTAACTATGTCTCTGTAAAGGCTACTAAATCTTTCAGTTGCCTCAGCAGCAGGAGTCGAGGAGGAAGTGCGAGGGCAGCCTGGGAAGGTAAGTGTTTCGATTATAGAAGTCTTACCTTGCGTGACTTAGCCTTTCAGCAGCAGAGGGAGAGGTGAAAGCGAGGACCAGGGGGTTGCCGGAAATATGTTTGGGCAGTGGCTGAACCTGGGATGCTACGTGCAGTGTCTCCCACCTGCCCTCCTCCTCTAACCAAATAAAATAGGGCTCAGCAGTGTGTTAGTAAGGTAGGGTTTTTCTATTTTTTCTATTTCTTCTAAATTGTGTAATTGGTTAAAAATTCACTTTCTTTTTTATTTATCTATTAATTGGTTATTTGAAAAAGACCACAGCAGGGAAGTATTAGAAAGTATTTAACTCATAAATTTATATAAAGTAATAATGTAATTAACTAGGTAGAGATGGCTGGGCAGGTGATGTGCTGTAGCTGTATGACGTGGGAGCTGGCTGATCCCATTGTGAACGGCAGCGACCACATCTGCAACAAGCGATGATTGCTGGAAGAACTCCAGATCAGAATTGAAGATCGGGAATCTGAGCTTCAAACACTGCGGCACATCTGGGAGGGGGAACAGTTGCCTGGATGCTATGTTTCAGGAGACAGTTACACCTGGTAGATTAAGTAATTCAAATTCAGTTAGTGATCAGGGACAACAGGGTGTGACTGCAAGTGAGGCAGGTAGGGGATCTTGATTTCAGGAGTCGAGAAGCCTCAGCTCTCGACCTTATCCAACAGGTACGAGACACTTGCTTCCTGTGAGGATGAGGAAAAGGGCTGCGAGAGGATGAGCCAGCTCACCACAGCACCATGGTGCAGAAGGCCATTCAAGAGGGGGGAGCAAAAAGACAAGCGGTAGTTATAGGGCAGTCTATCGTTAGGGGCATAGATAGGATCCTTTGAAAACCGGATCGTGAGTCCCATATGGTGTGTTGCCTGCCCTGTGCCAGGGTGCAGGACATCTCTGACCAGCTTGAAAGGATATTGGAGCAGGAGGGGAAGGATCCAGTTGTTGTAATCCATGTGGGGGCTAACAACATAGGCAAGGGTAGGATGGAGGACCTGTTTGGGGATTATCAAGCACTAGGAAGAAAATTAAGGAACAGGTCCTTGAGGTCATAATCTCCGGATTACTGCTAGGGTTTACTAGGGATAAGAAAATTAGGGAAGTAAACACGTAGCTAAGGGAGTGGCGTGGGAAAGAGGGGTTCCACTTCATGGGGCACTGGCATCAGTTTTGTAACAGGGGGGATCTGTACCGGTGGTAAGGTCTCCACCTGAACCAACCTGGAACCAGTGTTCTCATGAAAAGGATAAATAGGGTGGTCACTAGAACTTTAAACTCGTGAGTCAGGAGGATGGGAAAGGGAACACGACAGGGAGTATGATGATAAATAAAAAGGTAAGCAGCAGGTTAGCATGTGTGCAGGAGGGTTGAAGTTCAAGGCAGACTATGAATGAAGCAAAAAGGAAGGAAAACTCAGGTGATATTATTACAAATGTTGGAAATCATGAGGGTAAGAAAGCTAGCATAAAGGCACTTTACGTGAATGCTCGTAGCATTCGTAACAAAGTTGATGAGTTAAAGGCACAAATCACCGCGAATGAATATGATTTGTTAGCCATTACGGAGAAATGGTTACAGGATGGTCACGACTGGGAATCAAATATCCAGAAGTACCAGACTATTCGGAAGGACAGACAGGAAGCTAAGGGAGGTGGTAAGGGATATTCAAGGATGACATCAGGGCAGTGCTGAGAGATGGTATAGATTCTATGGAGAATGAGGTTGAATCCATTTGGGTGGAAATTAGAAATTCTAAGAGGGAAATGTCACTGATGGGCATAGTCTATAGGGCACCAAATAATAACATCACATCGGGGCGGGCAATAAACAAAGAAATAACTAATGCCTGTAAAAATGGCACAGCAATTAACATGGGGGATTTTAATCGACATGTAGACTGGTCAAATGAGCTTGGTCAGGGTAGACTTGAGGAGGAGTTCATTGAGGGTATCTGTGATAGTTTTCTGGAACAGTATGTAATGGAACAGACGAGGGAGCAAGCTATCCTCAATCTGGTCCTGTGTAATGAGACAGGAATAATTGGTGACCTCACAGTTAGGCAACCTCATGGTCACAGTATGATAGAATTTAGAATACAGATGGAGAGTGTGAAGATAAAATCCAATAGCAGGGTCCTATGCTTGAACAAGGGGGACTACAATAGAATGAGGGAGGGCTTGGCTAAAGTAGACTGGAAACAAAAAAATTGTGGTGGGACAGTTGACAAGCAGTGGAGGACTTTCAAAGCAATTTTTCAAAGAGCTCAGCAAAAGTATATTCCAATGGAAAGGAAGGACTATAAGAAAAGAGGTAATCTGCTATGAGTGTCTAAGGAAATAACGGAGTCTATCAAATTGAAAGAGAAAGCATACAAAGTGGCCAAAAACAGCATGAAACTAGAAGATTGGGAAAACTTTAAAGGTCAGCAGAAAGCCACAAATAGAGCTATAAAGAAAAGTAAGATGGAACATGAGAAAAAGCTAGTACAGAATATAAAAACAGATAGCAAACGTTTCTATAAATATATTTTAAAAAGTGGCTAAAGTAAACATTGGCCCTTTAGAGGATGAGAAGGAGAATTTAGTCAGGGGATTGATGAAATGGCCGAGGCATTGAACAGGTATTTTCACAGTGGAGGACACTAATAACATGCCAGTATGCCAGTAATTGACAAAGAGATGAAGGTAGGTGAGGACCTGGAAACAATCATGATTACAGAAGAGGTAGTGTTGGGCAAGCTAATGGAGCTAAGGATTGATAAGTCTCCTGGCCCTGATGGAATGTATCCCAGGGTACGAAAAGAGATGGTGGGAGAAATAGCAGGTGCAGTGGCGATAATTTTTCAAAATTCGCTGGATTCTGGGGCAGTCCCAGAAGATTGGAAAACAGCAAATGTGACACCACCGTTTAAAACGGAAAGTAGGCAAAAGATGGGGAATTATAGACCAGTTAACTTAACCTCTGTAGAGGGGAAGATGTTGAAGTCTATTATCAAGGAAGAAATAGCAAAGCAACTCAATAGAAATTGCCCTGTTGGGCTTACGCAGCATGGGTTCATGGTGGGCAGGACATGCTTGACAAATCTTTTGGAATTCTATGAAATCATTATGAGCAAGGTAGACAATGGGGACCCAGTAGATGTGGTGTACCTAGATTTCCAAAAGGCCTTTGACAAGGTCCCGCGCTAGAGGCTACCGCATAAGATAAGGATGCGTGGTGCTAGGGGTAAAGTATTAGCATGGATAGAGGAGTGTTTGACTAACAGGAAGCAAAGAGTGGGGATAAATGAGTGCTATTCTGGCTGGCAACCAGTGACTAGTGGTGTGCTTCAGGGATCGGTATTAGGCCCGCAATTATTTACAATTTATATAGATGATTTGGAGTTGGGGACCACGTGTAGGGTGTCAAAGTTTGCAGATGACACTAAGATGAATGGCAGAGCAAAGTGTGCAGATGACTGTGAAACTTTGCAGATGAACATAGATACATTGAGTGAATGGGCAAACGTCTGGCAGGTGGAATACAATGTAAATAAAGATGAAGTCACACATTTTGGTAGGAGTAATAATAAAAGGGATTATTACTTGAATGGTAAAAAGTTGTGGCATGCTGCTATGCAGAGGGACCTGGGTGTCCTTGCCTATGAATCACAGAAGGTTGGTCTGCAGGTACAGCAAGTCATTAGGAAGGCAAAAAAGCAGAGAGGTTATGTTGCAGCTGTACAAGGTGTTGGTGAAGCCACACCTGGAGTATTGTGTGCAGATTTGGTCTCCTTACTGGAGAAAGGATGTACTAGCACTGGAGAAGGTGCAGAGTAGGTTCACTAAGTTGATTCTGGAGTTGAGGAAGTTGGCTTATGAGGAGAGACTGAGTAGATTGGGACTATATCCATTGGAATTTGGAAGATTGAGGGGGTATCTTAGCGAAACATATAAAATTATGAAGGGAATAGATAAAATAGAAGTAGAGAGGATGTTCCTACTGCAGGTGAAGCTAGGACAAGAGGGCATAGCCTCAAGATTAGAGGGAGCAGATTTAGGACTGAATTGAGAAGGAACTTCTTCACCCAGAGGGTTGTTAATCTATGGAATTCCTTGCCTAGTGACGTAATTGATGTTTCTTCAGGAAATGTTTTTAAAGCTAAGGTAGAATTTTTTTGAACAATAATGGAATTAAGGGATATGGTGAAAACGTGGATAAGTGGATCTGAGTACACCAAAAGAGTAGCCATGATCTTATTGCATGGCAGAGCAGGCTCGAAGGGCTGAATGGCCTACTCCTGCTCCTAGTTCTTATGTTCTTAAATCATACTCATTTGCCATGATTTGCTTTGTCAACTCAACCACCTTGTTTCGAATGCTCCGAGCATTCAGATAAAGTGTCCTTACGCCAGTTTTTGCACCTTCTTTTTGGGTCCTATTAGCTCCATTACTAACAGCTCTTGAGTTGTCCTTCCCTTTAACTTTTTTCCTAATGTTCAATGGAGTTGAAGCTGCTTCACCACCTGCTAACCCGTGCTTTGCCTTACATTGGCTGTTATTCTCCCTCTACTCTCACTTCTCCCTTACCTCCTACTGACTAGTTTAAAGTCCTATTAACCACCCTATTTACCCTTTTTGCCAGAACACTGGACCGGCCTTGTTCAGGTGGAGTCCATCCCAGCAGGGATAGAACCATCCTGTCCCAGAACTGTTGCCAGTGCCGCATGAAAAGGAAACCCTCTTTCCCTCACCACTCTTCGAGCTACATGTTTACTTCCCTGATCCTCGCCTCCCTACGTCAATTTGCATGTGGCTCGGGCAGCAATCCAGAGATAATGAGCCTTGAAGACCTGCTTTTTAATTTTGTTCCTAGCTATTCATAATTCCGAAACAGGTCTCCTTCCCTAGTCCTGCCTATGTTGTTGGTACGTGCGTGGACCACACAACTGGATCCTCCCCTTCCCTCTCTAGTATCTTCTCAAGCCGGTCGGAGATGTCTCGCACCTTGGCAACGGGCAGGCAACACACCATATGGGATTCTGTATCCTGCTCACAAAGGAAATTGTCTATCCCCAGATGATGGAATTCCCTACAGCTACAATCTGTCTTTTTGCTCCTGAAACACAGCATCCAAGTATTTCTCCCCCTCTCGGATGTCCGGCAGTGTTTGGAGTTCGGATTCCAGCTCATTAATTTTGAGCTGGAGCTCCTCAAGCAGCCAACGCTTGCTGCAGATGTGATCACTGCCGTTCTTAATGGGATCAGCTCGCTCCCACATCATACAGCTACAACACATCACCTGGCCGGCCATCTCTACTGAGTTAATTATTTAAAATTAATTAGTTTTTTTTTTAGTTTTGCAGTGTTCTCTGCACCAGTAAGTTTACTCCATTATATACTCAAACAGACTCCAGCTTTGCCATCCATCCCGCTCCCAGAGGATTTGGCTTCGAGGTGACCACCCCGAAAGATAACAGAGATGAGGGTGCTCCGGTTTCCTCCCACAGTCCAAAGATGCGCAGGCTAGGTGGATTGGCCAGACTAAATTGCCCGTAGTGTTCAGGGGTGTGTGGGTTATAGGGGGATGGGTCTGTGTGGGATGCTTCAAGGGGCAGTGTGGACTTGTTGGGCTGAAGGGCCTGTTTCCACACTGTAGGGAATCTAATCTAATCCACATCTTCAGGGAGTTGCACTATGGTGTAATCTGCCATAGTTGTAATCGGTATCCCTTGTCCACTACGAAACAGCTTTGGAATGCATCTGTATTCTCAAACCCACCAGCTGTACAAATGAGCTTCAGGATGTAGGAGTCATGGCATGTGCCAGGATAGCAGACACACAGGAAGATGTAATGGTGATGGAAGCCTTTTCTATCGATAAATTCCATAGGGTAGTGACACAGCCCTTTCAAAGCCATGCATGTGTAGTCAATGTCACCCTGAACCTGGGGGATATCAGTTATTTTTCTGAATCCCACTGCCCAGGATGTAGTTCTGGCTTCAACATTGGAGGAAACAGAATGAACTGGTGAGATATCTTACATAAAACATCAATCACAATGCTGATATGTTTGTGGGTGCAGGACTGAGAGGTCGCATACAGGTCATACCCTGGAAGAAGCCAAATGAACTGTCACCTTCACAGCCATCAGGAGAAGGTGGCCACCCAAACTTAGAGGTCTCAGGTCCCACTTTAGCTATCAACAGTGTCTGTCGCAGTGTCTTAGGACATATGGAGGCTGTGAGGGTACAGCACCTCACTGATCACCAGGAAGGGGAATTGAGGTGAAAACTCTGGTGACATGTAGGATTCAATGCCCCACATTCATTGCTTTGTTTCTAAACAAACAATTTGAAACCTATTCAGTCTCTTCTCAAGGCACACATTGGACAATTTGACAACTTGTGTTTTTTTTGAAATGCTATATATTATAGTATTTCCATTATCAAGTATTGTTATTTGTGCAGCTGCACATTTTTAGCAAACGCGTTCAATATTAATTAACCTCAAATAGATTCTTCAATGCAATTATAAAAATGAAGTTCACACTACTTGGAATTAGCACTTTATCTTTTCCCATTATTAGCTGCCTGTAAAAGGTGACTAGCGTAAGTTTTTGAAATGCCTGGATGATGTTTTTGAGGTTATTCCACGTAGCTGAGGCTAAGAAATCTATATTGAATAAAACTCTGATTGTGAATGGCCAAATTGGAAAATAATCTTAGTAGATAAGAAATAAAAGATACAACATTTCCAACAAAATCAATTATATTCTGTACAATAACTGCAGTCAAAAAGTCAAGTTGTGATATTCTCCAGATTTCCTGCAAATTTCAAATCTCTCACTATCTCCCTTCAAATGTAACCTTTACAGATTCCTCCTGCCACAGATACTGTGCGATCTCCTGTCTCCATGCTGGCGTGCCACAATTAAAAATGTGGATCAAGAAAAAGTTCACCTTTCCCTTGGTTGGCGGCTTAATTGATAAAGAGCCACCAGGGGTCATTTTAGACGCTTGGTAAATCTGTGCAGCCGTTTCCTGTATCTGAAACATAAAAATGAAAGAAACCATTTCAGCCAAGTGGGGCAGGAAAAAGAAAGGGGCCACTTCAGGATAACAGTGTAAACAACACTCAACTGAAGAGGTTCCATCACAGCCAAATTCAGATAAAATACTTATCACTGAAGAAGAGACTTACTCGAAGTAATAAGACTCCACTTTACGAGCAGATTTAAAATGAAATAAAATTCCATGAAAATGGAGCACTTGCTTTCTTATAAATCTGAATTGAATTAAAGTTTGTGTCTTACCAACCTGCTATACAACAGTAATTGATTATTGTGTGGCTTGAATATCTATCTAGGATTTAGCTCAACAAATTCTGCACCCAGTTACCAAAGATCTTCAAATATTGCACAGCACAGCAATATTGTGCTTCTTAATTTTTATTTCCTGTCTGCAATTTATGAATCATAACCTCCCTTGTGAACCTCTGCCAATGATTGTGTGGAAGTGTGTAAAATGTGTTGCATCACATGGTCTGAGTGAGTCACTGACATTTTTTTCACCTTCCTTGTAGAGAAATTTATTATTTCCACTAATTTTCTTATTTAGTATGAGTTACATTCAAGTAGTAACACTGACTTTTAAAGATTATCATTTGGCAACACAGATCAGGATATTGCACTGGCATACTGAGAGTCTGCTGCATAGTTATAAAACCTTCATAAAACAGGAAGAGTAAACCAAACTCTCTTACTTCATTCTTTCATGGAATTGTGAGGGGAGAGGTTATTTGTTGCCAATCTCGAATTGCCCTTGATAAGACTATGGTCAGTAGCCTTCTTGAACCATTACATTCATGAGATGGAGGTACGTTCAGAGTGCTGTTCGGAAGGATGCTCCATGATTCTGATTGAATAACACTATGGGTGTAAGTCAGAATAGCCGCAGTCATCTAAGTCACACTTCCAAGGAACCCTACATTAAAGGTTATCTGCAGTCAGGCTGTCAGCTATTTGTGAGAAATGAGCAATGTTTGGCCATTGCAACTTCTTTCATTCTTGGGATGTCTGAAGCCTTCTCATCTCTCGCACGGGACTGACAACATAAGTATACTGGAACAGATATTTTACCAGATTAATGGAGATATATTTGCAGAAGTGAAAAGTTGTTCACAATGACACAATACCTGTGCCACCTAGTTGTCAAAGTTACCTTCTTTCTTCACCTGCCTCCCATTGTGTAGAATTACATCCCATCTTCTGTACTTGTGGTTGATGGAGCTTGCTGTGTAGTTGGCTTTGTTGACCTGGGAAATTTGTTACTGTCATTAGGCGTGTTTGGGACTAGAAGGTCTTGATCTCGTGGAACTGTCTACCTAGGTACAAGCTCAACGTCCTTTGTTTCAACTTCAGCAGGTTATAAGATCAAAGGCAAAGGAAATGTGGAGGGGCCTAGAAACTCCGACACACCTTGAGATGAAGCGCCTGTGTATGGTCTCCATCCACCTGGATGCCTGCTGGTACCATTTGGTCTTTGTGAGAGGAAGGGACATTTGGAGTAAGGTGGAGTGCCTCATCCTCTTCATACCTCACCATTGAAAATCAGCACTGATAGTTAGAACAACAGAGTTCAGTTCTGTGGACATATCCAGCAGACACACACTGTGTTGGGGTTATAACTCGCTCAGAGGTAGTAAGAACTGCCAATGCTGGAGTCAGAGATAACACCGTGTGGAGCTGGAGGAACACAGCAGGCCAGGCAGCATTAGAGGAGCAGGAAAGCTGATGTTTTTGGTCAGGACCTTTCCTGCTCCTCTGATGCTGCTTGGCCTGCTGTGCTCCTCCAGCTCCACACTGTATTATCACTGAGTGTGTTGGACCTGGTTTTCCATGATGGTTGCCAATCTTCAAGAGAGACAACAAACGCATGTATGAGCAGATTCAAATGGCAGAAAGGTCTATTGCTAGTCCTACATTTCTATGCTCCTGTATACCATCTTGAATCATTTGATTTTTTTTGCTGCTTTCTTTTGCAACCTACCACTCGACCATTCCAATGGATCAGTAAATGCCCTGAGTACACACTGCTCTCATGTTTGGGAGCAACATTTGCAATAAGGTTTCTTCTCACCTGCTGTATATACTTGATAGTAACTAACCAGAGACCTGATCTGAGGACTGGGGGCTGGTGTGTTGCACTCATGTTTCAAAGTTACTGAACCTGTTATGGCAGCAAATCCAGTTTCTGCACATCATATTCCTTCTGGGTCAAGTATCTCCCCTGGGGCAAATGTGGTATGGAAGAGTGGCCTCTTCCTACACTGTTTTCTTGAAGGATCGGTAAGCCCACCTTAGAGAAATGTGGACTGCCCTTGCAAAAGGAACTTATCTGAGCTATTCCCTTCCTATCCCAACGATGGGGCACCCTCACGAAATTTGAGGTCAAGAACAGTTGCCCCTGGCATGGATTCAGGATTCCAATTCTCATTTCACATTGCTGCTATGAACATCCTGCCCCTCAGCCAGAAGTGTTTAAAATTACACGGCCTTGGATTGAAATGGTTACTTCTCCAAGCTGTGTATGAAAGTACAAGTCTGTTTAAAGCAATCACAGATTTGAATCAAATTTCCAACCTCAAAATCACAGTCAAATACCCACCACAAAGCAAAAGGATTTGATTCTGGCGAGTGTAGGAACTTGCACACTAAATCTGCAGGACATATGTTCAATCGAAATACAACACCATCCATAAACTGGAGCAGAGGTGTGTTCTATATGTTGAGGAAATCGAATGTAGCTTAAGTCAGTAGAATTAATAGGTGCAAACTGAATTTAATCTCTTCACCATAATTAGGGTAAAGTCAAACAGTCTCACTTAGATGGAATTCACAATCAAAAATCATGATGTTAAAACAAGCAAATGGACTTTGCTGCAGATTATTTATGTTTTTGTTTTAATTTGCAATTATGTTGCAGCTTTTTCAATGCTATGCAATGATTTTGCCTGAACAACAACTTGAAGATACCAGACAGGAGAATCCACTCATTCCATCTGGGGTTAGATGCAACTGTTTTGTTTTCCACCAGATGGCGCAGTATGAAAACATGCTGGTAAGTATCTGGGATACTTAGAGAACAAGGTGTAGAGCTGGATGAACACAGCAGGCCATGCAGCATCAGAGGAGTCGGAAGGTTGACGTTTTGGGTCTGAACCCTTCTTCAGAAATTCCTGCTCCTCTGATGCTGCTTGGCCTGCTGTGTTCATCCAGCTCTACAGCTTGTTATCTCAGATTCTCCAGCATCTGCAGGTCCAACTATCTCTAGAACAACATAAGTATCTGGGTCACCTTTTTGGATCTTTACAAAGGAAATTTACAAACTTGATACAACGTCCAAGGTATTGAGCAAGACAGAAAGAAAGGACCATGATCATATTTTGCAAAACTTTAAAAATATACTACTGAGGATGTAAATCAATGTGCGTGTATGGAAGATTGGATGCCTAATGTTTTCCTCTGGTGGCCCTATCTTGGTTTTCAGCTGACAATAAATGAGGGTTCACTTGTGTTTTACACTTTACAGCTATAAGTCTTAGAAATTAGCAGTACAACCATTGAAGGAAAGTTCACTGGATCCTATCAAAATAAGAAGGAATTCAATGATAGTGAGTTCTCCAGGCCAGAGAAAGAACCAAGAAGTGTGTCATGTTATTGTGTTGGAGAGATATTATGACAGGCATGATAGTCAGGAGAAAATTGTACTTACAGCAGTAAAGGAAATAAGTGAAGTATAAGCATTAAAACAATAGGACAATGAATCAAAACCGCAAAATTCAAATATTAAATTGCCAATAATCAAATTGGAAAATGTAGACGCATTACATTTATCTCCCAGAAAATTATCCAAGTGTCTTACAAAAGTTGTAACAGAATTATAAAACCAACTGGTTAGTGTAGGGGCTAGCAAGGTGTAGAGCTGGATGAACACAGCAGGCCAAGTAGCATCAGAGGAGCAGGAAGGCTGACGTTTCGGGTCTAGACCCTCCTTCAGTGTTCTTTAGTGTAGGTCAGGAAAAATAGTTCTGGCTCTTCATGATGTTGATGAGGAAAATGCAGTACCATTAAAAAGCGACATCCATATTGACTCAAACCAAACAGATTAGCTCACAGGAGGGAAGAGATTAAGTTTATGATAGATAGTGACATTATAGAATTGAGTGAAAGTAGCTATAAAGCTCATCTACGCTGATGATACCAAAACAGCATGGGTCACAAAGAATCTCCATTGGTTTTCGTAAAGTCAACATGGTACCAAAACTGGACATGTCCGACACCATGACTAGGAGATTATATTGAATGAATTGTGCATGCCAAGCTTCATACCATTTGAAATGAAAAATGCACTAGCAGAAGGACGCGGTAATGTTACTGCTTACATCAATGATTTGGTTGTTTTAAGCCAAACCTTGGATGAATATTTACACCTTTTGATTGAACTGTTTGATAGGCTACAAAAAGCATATTTAGCTAAAGATTTGGTCAAGTGTGCAATTTCAAAGACCGAGATAAATTATTTGGGCAATATTGTGAGACAAGGCCAAATAGCATAAGAACACACGTATGTTTGAAGTTAGCAGTTAACTAGTAAGTATTTCGATAGCTGTGGTAATTTATTTTAAAGCAGTTTTCATGGCTGACTTTGGAGTTTTGTGACTACTAAATGTCTTTTATTATTTTTGCAACCCAGCAAGACAAATAATGGGGCCCTTGTTAGAGGGTTCTGGAACCTGTTTTATTTAAGTTTATGGGAAACATCCACAGCTTAGAGAGGGACTTTTGGGTTTCAGTTTTTACTTTGAGTGGAGCAGTTCTGTGAAGACTTTAGAATAGGATGGTTGTACAGACCTGTGAGCCTGGAAGAGAAATAAATACAGTGAACCGGGTAACATTAGAAATAGTACTAGCCCCTGACGAGGAGTTTTGGAATATAACCTAAAGGAAGTTTCTTAAAGCTGAGTATATTGAAGCTCGGGTGTACAATAACTCCAGGAAGGAGCTATGTGCATTTCTAGTCTAAAAGTTAAAATCAGAAGGGAGTTAAACCTAACAAGGTATTAGATGCAGCAGGCCAAGCAGCATCTTAGGAGCGGGAAAGCTAACGTTTCGGGCCTAGACCCTTCATTAGAAAATGTCTAGGCTGGAAACGTCAGCTTTCCTGCTCTGAAGATGCTACTTGCCCTGCTGTGTTCATCCAACTCTACATGTCGTTATCTCAGATTCTCCAGCATCTGCAGCTCCTACTATCTCTGAAGGTATGATATACAGTTGCTCTGGTATGAGAATTGTATGAATAGTGTTGTTGGTACTACAGAAAACCTGTTTTTGTTTCCTTCCGATTTATAGAAGTATTTTGGGATGAATGGGGCTACACTTCTACTGTGTACTTAAAAATCTTTGAGTTTGTATTATAAATAGATTGTTTGGTTTATTCTATTTTATCTCTTTATCGTAGTAAACTTCTATTTTATTGTTAGTGTAAAATCTGCAGCATTTAGTTGTTATGTCTCAGTGAGACATCACTTTGTTAAAACTAAACCAAATCAAAAATATGATTTACCAAGCCTGGTTCCTCTCTGGGATCTCAATTGGCCAGTGCTAACATTAGCTGGCATCATAACTGTGTCTGTTATTGAGGCTGAGTTAAACAGATCTTTGACCTGAATTGGGGATTATGGGGGCAGGCAGGATTGTGAGCTTACGATCGCATCATGAACCATGAACTTACAGAATGACAGTGTAGGCTTGATGGGCCTCACCTGCTCCCATTTCATATCATGTTACTTAGGATTAACATAAAATTAAAAAAACCCTGTTTATTGTTTTTCTCTTTTTAGGATATTATTTTCTAAATCAATATGAAAGAAGGTTGAATGATTTGACATTTGTGTCTATTTCTTAGTTTACAGGCTGACACAGGTAACATCTTACAATCGATAACTGGTGACTTGTAAAACCCATCTGGGTGCAAGTGACAAGGAAGAGAAGTGTTTTACACGATTATCTTGCTAGGATGGGAGTCAATGGGAGTCACGTGGATATGGCACATCTGAGCGTATTTTTTTTTTAAATGCGGTACTTCATCATGTTTTTAAAAACATATTTTAAGAAGTTCTATATACACAGTAGTTTGGAGGCTTGGTGCCACTGCAATGTTTGTTGGGTTTGAGCTCCAATGTTAGCTCATGCTTGAATGTGCCAGGCATTCAACTGAAATTTCTACCAAAGCCTACCCGCAGTGAGAACTAGAACATCTTTACAGTTTGAAAAGACTGGCATGTTGCTATCATCTCTCATGATACGCATATTCTATTGCTTGAGCAATTGCTCACTATTGCTATCAACTGTAGAGACCCCCGATGCATTCACTCTCTTTTTGATCATAGCATCGTAAAGCATGGAAATAGACCCTTTGGTCCAACTCGTCCATGCCAACCAGATATCTCAAAATGGTCAGGAGAATAATCTTTAAAATACTTTGTCAATGTTTGCAAGATTACAGGCATAGAAACCAATGTTGTTCTATCAGATTGCCAAGAAGTTACATTTGTTCACTCTTACACAAAATAGTACATCTCTTAATTTCTACTTTGCCAGTAAAGCTTAACGAGACTGCTGTTAGTGAATGGATTTGATGCCAGATCTGTTGACAATGGGAGTTATGAGCTGTTATGTGTTCACACAAGCTGTAGTGCATTCACTTCAATGTCATGCTGCTAACAGCTGGAAGGTTTATTGAGTTCTGCAAACTCCTGTACCTTGTCTTTTTTTTTAATTTCATCTTATTGCTGTATGTTCTCACCTAATGAATGGCTTGTAATCCCATGCGTTGAAATCTGCTTTAATGACCACAACATTCTCATTGAACATTCTTCCATCTTGTGATGCTTCAAGCTATGGTGTTCAACTTTATGAAACATTGCCTGATTTGTATCAGGTGTCGTAGTGGTACTGTCATTGGGATAGCAATCCAAAGCCTCTGGTTAATACTCAGGGTGTGGCAATGTTGATTTAAACTTCAATGAAAATCCAGAAAAAAGACATTGCCTAATGGTAACCATTGTTAATTGTCATAAAAACCCTTCTGGTTTGCTGATGTCCTTTTGGGCAGGGAAACCTGTCATCCTACCTACTTTGGGCCTAAAAGTGACTCCAAGCAATTTGGTTGAATCATTAGTGCTTGGGTAATTAGGGATGGTAAATGAATGCTGTCCTAGCCAGCGATGCCCTCATAGTGTGAATGAATTTAAGAAGAGGAGAGTCAGTTTGGAAAGGTAGTGTCTGCTGCACTTGCAGTGGGCTGAGCAGCAGCAGAATTGGCTGGCCTATGGTTTTTCTCTCTCCTCTCCTCGACCAGCTGGGTTTTCTGTTTTTACTTGTCACTTCTAGTGCTTCCCCAAACAGTCAGCCTTCAGGGTTCATGGCTGTCAGTGACTGTCTCTCAGTTGTCAGTTCCCCATGTTCACCATTGTTATAACTTGCTGAGGGGTATCTTTACTACACACACACACATATATAAAATATATATATAGAAGCTGAGGAATTTATGACCCAATGGTGTATTCACCATGCAGTGTGTCCTTTGGCATATGACTATCATCCATTCAAAGAACATGGCTGAGCCAGAGTGGATGTCATAACATAGCAACAAGGTTATTAGAACATTGGAACAGGGGTTGGCTACCTAGTCTGGTGAGCCTTCCCTGATCGAAAAAGTCAATGCCTTTTACGTCACTTCATTGTAACCTTGTAAGCCACTGTTCGTTAGAAATCTATTATATTGTATCGATGGAATTTGCATTCCTTTGAGTTCTCACTCCACAGATGCTAACAGATTTGAAGATTTGCTCCAGCACTGACTGTTTTTCTTTCAGACCTCCAGAATCCACAGCATTTTGCTTTTACTTGATGTAATGCTGCCTTTGAAATGTGGCACCTTTGAAAATGCAATACTGCTTGCAGCATTGAAATCCTAAAGTGTTGCTTGAAGCTCCAACTTTCCATCTCAGAGTAGAGAACGCTACTGAGTCAAGCTATATATTTTATAATAAATACCACATGCAGTTTATTTTTTTCAAAATAGAACTATATCCTGCACAGAATCTAGTTTATAAACTCGCAATGTTAAACCATTCGTAATAGAACTATTCATAACACTGATATCAGGTTCGGTGATGTTCCTACTCAGGGTGGGGCAAGTCAGCACCTTTCAAATTTATTTTGCTTTATGACTGTCAGAAGGGCAACATTCATTGATGTTGTTTATGCCAAAAGTCTTGCAGGTCTCTCTTTAACCACCATTTGTGTTTTACTGAATATTCTCAGACTGACATGTTAGATGATATGATGCAGATGCTGTTGCTATCCTGCTACCTTCTCACTGCTGTACGATGACATAAATCCCTGAAGGTTGATTTGAGCAATTGTACATACTATGACTGACCTCCTGGGAATTCAGACTGAAAAGGTCAAATGTAAATGTTTCTATCTGGCTAACAAAAAATATGTAAAGAAAATTCTGCTTCATTGTCCCTTTTTGGTGATCTAATATAAAGAACTTGCTAAAATAATTGTTTTGTCAGACAAAAATTAAACATACTAAAATGTAACGCCAAGTAGAAGTTTTTGTCTTGCTTTCCTCAGCACTAGAACACAACAAATCACACTCGGAGAAGGAAAGCCATTTTGTACAGATTGAGAAGGGGGCACCAATATATTGGGCCATCATTGGTAGTGTAGGTATGTCAGGGAGGCTTCAATGAGAACTAAAATTGACATTTAACTGTCCCTGCTGCATCTTTGACTTGCATCTCATTTTAGCAGTGTTTGAGTATTTGTCTCAATAGAAAATGATCTATGACATTGCTATTATTGTCTATCCATGCTTGAATCATGGATTTTTAATACGATTACTGCACAAAGTAAGCCATTTGGTTGGTTATAGCCTGAGAAGTAATAGTGGGGCTTCCCATTGTCTTACTATACCATTTCCATAATAAAGCTAAGTAGCAAATATTGGGACTTTGGACTAATAATGAAAGAATTATGACAATTGTATTAAGCTTTCTCATGGCATGAAGGGAACTTTTACATGATTAGCTCAGCAAGACATTTGCCCTTCAGGTTAATTCAAGGTCATGGACTTGAATGATGTTGAAGTAACTGATGATGAAGATGGATATTGACCACTGTGATGTAGGCACCAATGTGTTGTTCTGGGTGGTGTGGAGACGTTTTAAACTTTGTTGCTGCTGCTTAAGCACAGTCAAGTGCTGAGTATCAATCTTCTAGCTTGAGCTTTTAATAGTTTATCCTGAGAAAATTACAAGGCACTTTGAAACAAATTGATTTTGAAGCATAGTTATTTTTTTTTTTACTCTAAGAAAGTACCTGTCAGCTTACTGAAATTGGCCAAAATAGGATCCCGATGGAAGGCAGGCGCAAAACTAGCTGAAGAAGAGTCAGTTCTGAAAGAAGCTTTGGAAAGCAATTTATCTGATTTATTGTAATGCTTTGACACAATGTAAAAGTTCATCCATTTTAGAATGATGCAATATTCTGAACCCTTAACTGACCATATTTTATACTGGAATTAGTTTTGATAATCTAAGTGGAACCTAATGATTGATATCCTTATGCTGATGTCAATGAGTCAGTCCACTTCAGTGAAAATCAGATGTTGTCTGTGCTTCAGACTCTTTGACCAGCTTACGCATTAAAAATTTATCCAAGTGCCCTTATCGGTGAGATGGGCAACAGGGCTCAGAACTCGGCTTACTGATTAATTCAATTTGATAAGCAAAATATTCCTTATTAAAAACACCATGTCAGCATTTCCCAAATTCCTACAATAATTGCTGTCTATAAAGCTCTATCTGTCCGTTATGAATATTACCTGCAATGATCTACATGCTTGAGCTAGTCTGTTGGAATCTCCTTTCTCCTTGATCTAGGACTGGCTTTCTTCCATGAAGGTGGGTCTTGCAGATCAGGGTGGATCTTTTGTTGAGTCTTCTTGGTTGCTAGACAGCCTTCTAACACAAGTTCAGTGTGGCTTCTCTTAGTCTTCATTGAGGGGTTAGCTTCCAGGTGTTTGTTTTTATCCACCCTCATCCCTGACCTTCCAAAATATTCTGAGGCCTTTGGCCAATGGGATCATGTGTTGGGCTCAAAGCATCCAATGAGATCACGCCAACACCCTTCGCTGTCGTCATGCTGGAAGATGTAAGGTGCACATACTCAGGCAGTCAAGATGCCAGAATGTCTGATCAACACTCCTTCAAGACACAACCCTTGGGCTGGTTGGAGCTGGTTTCCCTCGATCCTTTGTGACCTCCATGACCATTGTCTCCACTGTTAAGTGTAGCCGATAGCTGCAGGCTGCTGTTTAATTTAGTTTGGCCAAGTTTCTGTCAGGCCTGGTTTCTCTGGCTGCCAGTTAATTTAGAAGATCCAATTCTGGGCCCTTGGTTGCTTGACCACATTATACATTAAGCCCAATACTGGTAGCCTGTAAGAATAGAAAAATCAGGTCTCCAGCAAATAAATACCATCTAATTTGATAAGTAATTTCAAAGTGTCAATCTTTAAGAAAGAAAAAGATAGATCAGAAAATTATGTGTCTGAACCTTCTAACTTGGTTTAGCTACAGTCATATAAATCTTACTTTCAGCAAAACCAAAGCCCACACTTCTGTTTATAATAGAAATGTCAACGTTTCTGCCAGAGAGCAGGGTAATAAGTTGAAGACATATTTCAAATGCTATTACTGCCAAGTTTCCAAATTCCTACTGTGAGACATCAAAATAACGAATAGGCATTGTACATCAGAAGTAACGTAGGAATGGTGGACAGCAAATATCCTGGTATTATTGATGCCAGTCTACTGTTGGCCACCAGGAGGCATAATCCAAGCACTATCAATATGACGATGCCAGCTTCCCCTTTCTAAAACACAGTCCTGCATACATACTTCGAAAGTGGCAGAACTCAGCCCACTGAGGCAAGTGCAGATGATAGCAGGCATCAGAGACTTGAACTTATCACCTCTTGGCTAGTAGTCAAGTGCTCATCAGTTTGAGCTACAGCTACTGGGTCAACAAATGCTTTTAATAGGTGGAGACTTATGTGGAATTTTTCTGTGAACGTTTTTACGTTTTTTTTTCTCAACAAGGCTAAAAACATCTCTAACTTTTAAATACTCTTGGCAAATCTACAATTTTCAGTTACCACAGTAAGAGCAGACTACTATCATTTATTGATTTTGTAAATTATTGTCTTAATTTATATACAGGCATTCTTAAGCAGTGTTCCTGATGGAGATGAGGGATCTGTGATAAATCACAGCCTTTGCTATACTTGCCTGGCTGGGTCTGTCACCAGGCCTGGTTGGAGTGTAATCAGAGCTTTCCCTGGTTGGCTGTCAATGCCCAGCAATCACTAAGGATTAATTAAAGGCTGATATGAAACCCAGATGTGAACAGTAAAATAGAAAACCATAGAAAGCATCTTTTTGGGAAATACGAAGGGGAGCTTAATTTGCCCACCCAGGAGAAAGAAGCAAATTGGAAGAGAAAAGATTTACAGCACATTGGGAGTGAAATCTGGAAAGCTAATTTCCTTGCTTAGTAGATAATTAAGGATGATGACAAGTTCGACTGTGGATTTTTGACACTGCTAGAGTACTCCAAGACCTGGCAAACAATTTGTGTCAGTGTTCACTTCAGAATTAACCCAGCTTCTCTACTATATGCATTGCGGTGAATATGATAAATTATTATCTCGCAACCTTTATCATTTAAGCTTGGCCTGCAGTAAATTTTATTTCTGCGCACAATGGGTGTGGAAAGTTTATTCAGAACTGGAAAGGTATGACACGTTCAATTGATTTAGGTAGCGGAACTAAAAAGCTCATGCTCAGGCAATATGGCCTAGACTTTGAATTGTACTGCGTGGTCCAATTAAAGCTAATGGCAGAATCCTGGAAAGTAAGCCACTAAGCTCAGTTGACTATTTGTTACTGGACAACTCTGCTATTCCAGACGTGGATTACTGATCTTTATGAGGAGGCAGCTGGAGAGGATAGCTCAGACACTGAGAGGGGCAGAGGGCAAAATGAGAATGAGTGGTGACTGATATGATGGTTCATGAATTCAAAGTGGATCCCAAAAAAGCCTGATCTTCCTGCCTCCAAAATAAACTTGGTTGCTGTGGTCACACAAAATCAAGTTGTGTATCAACAGCTTCGGGCTAGAGATAAGCACCCTCCACATGCATACGCCTAACTCCCAGTGTCTGATAAGAAACGTGGAGGAACAGTGACCAATGTGGCAGGAGGCTTACCTCCAGCATGAAATGAACATGAACACATGGTCTACTTAGTTGACTGATTTATATCTGTACAACACACCGAGAACAATCCAATATCTAAATGTTTTGATATCAATTTTTATATGAAATAATAGTGATAATTTCTGAACAAGCCATCCATTCAATGGAGGCCAAGCAATGAGCACATGATAGTGAGTTATGTATCTGGGGACAATGATTCCTTTGAGACCCTCGGCAGTGCAGCCAACAGGCTGCAGCCCTTACTTGCCATGTGTCACCATGAAGGATAAATTATAAGGGGCTGTTAGTTATATAGAGGCTTTGTATTGGCATGAGGGCCTTATGTATTTGGCTCCCACTTCACAGTAAGCTAGCTAGCGACAATGAACCACATATCTGCCACTTGACAATTAATGTCACCATGTTGGAAAAGTGCTGACAGACACCAAAAAACGTGCAGCAGATGACCTCACCAAAGTTCTGATGCTGAATTCTTTGGATCTCTTGCAGATGTGGAGACGCCAATCAATTTCAGTAAGAAAATTAAATGTCACAGAAGGAAAACAAACGTAAGCATCCTGATAGAGTGAACTAGAAATAATGGTTGAGAAAATAAACAGCAAGAAATTCACCAGAACGAAGAATTCAGAAAAATGCAAGCAGGAACAAGAGAGAACTTTGTTAATACAGGCCAACTGATACTGGTATTGTTCATGAAGGTATGCAAAGGCCCTGAGAACATCTGACCTGAGCCAGTTAGGGAATCTGTATTTTTACCAACGAATGATTGACATTAGAGTTGAGCTCCAAAAGATACATTGTGATCATTAATCTCACGAGTAAAAAGCTTGCTCAGAGCAGAAAGGAAGGAAAAATATATTAATGTTTCTTAGGTCTTGGTTGAGACAGCTGCATGGTCTGGGCAGTCTGGGGTGAGAAGATGGAAGATACCTTATTCAGCGGAGGAAATGAAAGAGAGAACAAACTATGTTCTGTTTATGGAGAAGATTGGACATTTGTTGACTTTGGGGGACTTTGATAAGGGCTCAAGGAAAGGGAGTACAAAGGGAGCAGATTGAAGGAGAA